>NW_022157801.1:0-64439 GCF_003316985.1 Fusarium coffeatum
CCGGCTTTTTTTTTTTTTTTTTCTTCCTTCCACGCATCTTTCCTCTTGCTTGTGCACATTGCTCGTGAAAGCACATACACGCGTTATCAATCATCCTGTGATAGTCTTCAAACATTTGCATGGTCAGAATCGACAGAATGATCTGCTGAAGATCAGCAGGGAGCTTCAGCCGCGCTGAGAACGGTAATAGATCGGCAGTTAGCTGCAGCTGTGCTGAGACATCCTAGCCAACGAGACCAGTTGCTTTAGCTTTACTCTGGGAATCCAAGTTAAAGTCCAGCCAGGCAATCGGAAGCAGTATAGTCTGAGTGATATACGTATCCAGAACTGGCCAGTGAATAAGCCACATCGTCATTGTGCTTTTTATTATCTAATCAATGATGACCTGGCTAAGACATCGTATCGTCCATTGAAAATATTGTTTTATCGGTTCAGATAACAATTAGGCCTGTGACGTAAGGAGGAGCTAAAAAGGACAATGCCTTGCTTGATTTAAAGGCTTTATATAAAGTCTTAGAGTTCTCCTCCTGACTCTCCTAGCTTTCCAAAACTACCAACCACCCTACACCCTACAATTTCGCTTATCAAATTGTCGCCATGTCCTGTAAACTATTTGTTGGGTAAGTGCTAGCCTAGCATGACTCTCAGATCCCTCTGTTGACAATACATAGCGGTCTTGCCTGGGCTTCAACAAGCGACAGCCTCCGACAGCTCTTTTCAGAATTTGGTGAAGTTCTAGATTCGGTTAGTCATATAATTTCGACGATACTTGCGGAATAATAATCTCAATCAACAGATCGTAATGAGCGACCGCGAGACTGGGCGATCAAGAGGCTTTGGCTTTGTTACATTCAGTAACCAGGATGAGGCTGAGGCTGCAATCAATGCTCTGAATGAGCAGGAGTAAGTAGCAACTCGTGCTCTACTGTTATCTATTACTTACCGGTTAATACTTAGGTTTGAAGGTCGCCAGATTAGGGTAAGTATGGCAAATGCCGGTGGTGGCCGTGGCGGTGGCCGTGGCGGGTATTCCGGGGGCCGTGGTGGGTATTCCGGTGGTGGCTATTAATAAGACGGCGATTGTCGGGTTTCTGACTAAATTGACGTCTATAGTACTGAATCTATTAAAGACAGATCTAGCAGTTTTGATAACAGAACAGAGGTAACTTGATACCGTCTTCTATTAGTCCCAGTGTGGACTGCCTTCAGCAACACTATCTGCAATGAACCCTTTAGCAAATGTAAAGTCTCTGCCTCGACAGGCTGTCAGATGGCTGTAATGTTGATATCTATCATTATGAACATCGGCTTGTGGCAATTCAATCGGGCGTATTAGTGGAGGAATAGAAGAATTGTTGGGGGAGAACAGATTGGATTCAGCGACGAAATGGAACAACTTGGGATTGTCAGATTACCGGAAGCTGCAAAAGCGTCTCTTTGCCAGTAGTCTTTGGAAGACTGCTACTAAGAGGCGGGGCATTAACTGTATCTTTGCAGTCTTTGCAGTATCCTAGACAGCACAAGTGACCAGTGAACGAGATATTTACTGCTCTGGCGAAAGAACGCAAAGGTTGTTTGTTAATGCTATCTAGGGCACAAAGGAAATGTGCTGATGGGCGACAAGGTGAAGGGTTACTGACCTAAAACAACTTCAGAATGAACCGCAGTTTATCCCATCCAATATTGTTACAGCTCGGACCAGTGATACTATAAAGGGAATAAGACCAAAGACAATAAACCGATGAGTGGTATAGCAGATCCTGGCTTACCTCAGCTGTAAGGGCTGAATTGTATAACTACATTCAAAAACAAAAGAAACATGTCGATGGGCAACAGGTGAGCTATTGGGTCTACAGACTGTATCAGACATCATATCCTGACATGTTTTGTCGAGGCTCTCGTTGTAGAAAACAGCGAAGGCCACAATGTGAGCGACGAGTAGATACGGCCAGATAAAGCGAATTGCAGAGAACACAGTCTTGCAAGTAAAAATAACAATGACTCCGAGGATGGTGAAGAATGCGACGTAGCGCCAGTACTGCGCCGGTGAGCCATAGCTGCTAAGGAACTCGTTGAAGTAAGCAATAGCTACCCACACAAAATCCGGAATGTTGTTATCGATAGAGTGATAGATGCCGGATGCCTTGATGTGATCCACGAAAAGTGAGTAAATGATGATGAATGAGTTAATGCAGTAGCCAACGCAGATATCTACGATATAGCTGACGATTTTGTCGAAGAAAGACATGATGAATGATTTCCTTTCGGCCTGAAGTAGTTGTTTGGGGGCGCTTCGGCTGTTGGTGGAGACTTGGTAAGATACCTATTGGGTGAGTTGGGATTGCTGAAGTTTAAAATTAGCGAGAGGGGCAGAGTATTTATATAACTCGAGTACAGGATGTTCATACTGAAATGGTCTTGTTCTGGAATGTAGAAGTTCAACAAATAAACTATATATTCTCTCATTCTATTGTACCTATTCTTCAGGACAAGAGCTATACTGTCTCAAAGCACAATAAGGAGATAGACCACAACTTATTGTTCAATGTCTCATTTGTGGATATCCAGTACACCAGCTTGTTCACCTAGGATAAAAAGTAAGAACGTCAAGTAAACCAGAGAAGGTGCTGCTGCTGCTAGTAGAGTTACCATAGCCAGAACAGTCACTAGAGATGAGCCTGTTCCGTCTGAAACACTGCGCAGTGTATCGTGTATTATAGATGTGTTCGGTATTGTCCTGCCGTTGTGGTCAAAAGGACTGTCTAGACTCCTTGGCGTTGGCCCGAAGCGAGATAATACCCGTCTCGCTTAGCATCTCAGCCTCTCTACTAACCCAATCCATCCCATAGACCCCATAAATAGCACAGAAGGATCAGAATCAAACCACCTTACATTCCAAAGAAGCAATCACAATCTACATGCAAGCTCGCAATTGACCCACAATGTCCCAAATCCTACTTGACTCCGAGGTATAAAACAACGCGTAGTAAGCCTCTTGAATCATCGTCACTCAACGCTCATTACTGTATTTCTGCAAATCATCACACTCGTTCAACTCAAAATGGCTCGATCAATCGCCCTTACCGCACTTCTCTTCGCTCTGCCTATCGCAGCTGAGATCACCAACACCCCTGTCAATTCCGCCACTGCCACTGTCGACACGCAAGATGCGATCTCGTCGGTCGAGTCCTCAATCACCTCCCTTGAAAACACTATCCCTATGACGACTGCTGCCCCCGAAACAACCCTGAACTCGGACGATATTACCATGGTAGTCTACTCCACTCAAACCCGAAGTAATGGTATAGATTATATGGCATCAGCGTATACTCGGGTCAATGGAACTTTCCCCCCAGCTGCTTACCCTACCGATGTCGTCGACAATGCTGGATCTGGATTGGTGGTTAAGTCTGCCGGACTTGTTGGTGGACTTGCTTGTGCTCTTGCCGCTATGCTCTAGGCGAATTTTGTTGGATACACATAAGGATATATTTACTGTTGCTCGAGCGTGTAGTTAGCCTGTCTCAACGCCCCATTAGTCCCTCGCGGCAGTAAAGCTTTCCGATAGTTTCTCTTCTTATTAACTCTCTTACTATAATCCACTTAGAAGCACCTCACTGCAACGCTTCCTTGTCTTCAACGTCTTCATCATACTAAAGCTTCAATTACTGGGTATGTTCAGATCATTAATTACTTTTGGTGAGATAAGTTTCAGACGATAGGGGATAAGGAAAAACGCTTTATCGATAAGATAACATGTTATCGATAAGAAGAACTGATAGCTGTTAAGGAAAAGAGTAAGTGAAGTGATTATCGAAGAGAAAATGGCTGATCGTCCCGCGCTAATCACATACAACTTTTGTTCTAAATTGCCATCCTTGGTGAGCGATGCACTATTTCATTCAAGTCTACAATACAACAAGTAAAACCCCTTATAACTTAATTCAATGGTAGATATACGAAGCCTGACAAAATGACACGCTGAGCTGAATGCAGTTCTCCTGCAAGAATCACCAAATATTGTTACGGAAACTACCCTACAAAGTCAACTTACTCCAACAGCACAGTGCAATTCCCCAGCCCAGTACCAAGAGTGGAGCGTTCAAGCGCTCAGACATCTCAGTGGAGGGCTTGTCCGGCGAGGCAGACAAGCGAAGAGCGCAGTTCTTTGTCAAGACCGAGAGGCTAGCAGGGTCCCCTTGTTTCACGCTCCAAACTAGCTCCCGTCCTTTCTTGTACCGGCACAGGTCTGCGCTCTGGAAATTGTTAGTGGAGGTGAGCACTGTGAATTAATCCCTGCAACAGAACGCGCGATCAGAGCGCGCTATCCCAGCCTCCCCATTTCAATATCTGGCAGGCAATAGAACACAAATGCGGTGAAAGGTGAGGCGCTCCTGTGTCGTTGCGATTGTCATCTGCCCTGTCATACTCCGCCAAACACCTGTTCCAAATAACACTACTATTGATCTATTACTTTCTCGTGCAATCCAGATGTGCATTACACATCGACGTCAGTTATTCGCGTTGACACAATTTTATTTCGCTTGTCTATGTGATGCTGCAGAATCACATTTCAACTCAACAGCTGTGAAATGGATGATTATACTGCATGTCTACATCAGACATTAAAGATCAATTGAACAGTTTACCCTAGAGCTTCCAATACAAAAACGTAACGCTGCAGATCGTGATAACGTTAATTTCACAGGTCCCCATCAGTTGGCATTGCAACCTTTCCTTCCCCGGAATGTGGACCGGACGAGCCGCTCCGATGTTTCCTCCACTTGGTCGAAACGCAGCTGCAGATCCACCGTTTACACTTGCATCTACTTCGACTCTATAGTCTAATTGCAAGGAGACACTATCGGTGTCTGCCGCAATACTAACAGCGTTTAGTTTGACTTTAGTCCTCGAAGCATTTTATCAGTTGCTGCCAAGTTCAAAACTTGGCTGGACATGAAGTCAATTCGCAGTACATGAGTCAGATCCCAGTTTATCAGTAATGTCACTCAATATACCAGAGTAAAACAATGTAGTCTGGGATATAAGACCTAAGCGTCAAATTGATATCACAACACAGATAATTCATCTCAAATTAATGACGCAGGGATCGACCCACGTGTTCATGTGATGGACGAACGTTTCAACTGTTCTTCGGATAAGGCTGCAAAACAAAGCATAGACCACATGCTAGTCTGCGCATCTTCGACTTCATCTCAAGATGATTGTTCCCGGTGCAACCGAGCGCAGCACTGCGAAGATTTTCTCCATCAAGGTAAAACACCAGACTTTAAATCTTGCAGTAGTATAATCTACATCAGCTACGCTTACCATAGCGCGACAGATATCGCTATGATGTTTGTTTCAAACAAAGGGCCAGCCTTATGCGAAACGTGTTTTCCTTCCCATGGTCCGAATTACAACGGATGAGATCATCGTGGTAGCTCAAGCCTCAGTTGACAATCAGGAAACATAAATACTCGGTCCTCTGCGCCAGTTCATCAATTATTCTCACAGCAATCCATTCATTCAATCATTCAATCATTCCATTACATTCTTTCCACCTCTTCAACAACAAACTTTTTGTCACTCTTTGACTTTATCTACTTCTCTTTCCCTCTTTACTTTATACCCTTACCTTTTCTCAAAATGAAGTTCTTCACTGTCTTCTCTGCTATCCTTGCCTCTGGCACTGCCATGGCTGCCTCTGTTCCCAACAGTATGTTCTGCCCTCACTATCATTGAAGCTTGTTCTAACATCATATAGCCCGCGGCCTGTCTTCCACTCTTGCCACCCGAAACGTCGAGGTCCAGGCTAGCCCTGAGACCAGGGATGTCAAGGTAATTTCACCGATCCAAGACACCGAGGAAGCTACTGACTGTCTGAACAGGATGACATTACCTCTTTCTTTGACTCTATCATCCCTACCTCTGATGAGAAGAGCCAGACTCCCGAGGGAGTTGAGAAGCGTGATGTTCTCGAGAACATTGTCGGTGGCGTGAAGGGCCTTGTCCCAGGCGCCAATGCATCCCAGCAAAAGACAGACTACAACAAGCTCATCAACCATGGCTACAACGTCACTGCTGAATACTTCGGCTCCGTCGATCTCAACGCCAAGGCTAATGTCGGCATCGAGTGGGCTATCGGCAAGATCACCACCGTAAGTCATCCCCAACCAGACACATAAAGCACATACTAATACATCCACAGACCATTCCTGGGGCTTCTATCTTCATATCTCTTCTCAGCGGCTTCAAGATCGCACTTGGCAAGCTTGACCTGAACGCTTGGGCTTCAAGCGCTCTGGCCATTGTCGGCAAATTCGTTTCTTCCACCGACTTCAATGCTGCTATTACCGCTGCTATCAAGTTCTGCGAGAACATTGCCAGCCAGGTCTCTGCTGCTTCGGCTTCGGCTTCGGCTTAGGCTAAGGCTTACGGTTACGCTGGAATGATTGAATGATGCCTGGGCGGGTACTAGGTAGTTAGATTGCAATACACCACTATTGACTAGTGAATCTACTTCTTGTGATTTGGACATTTTGTGCTATATGTAAGAGTGGGAGGGAGGGCAAATGTGATGCCAGGTGATCGATGAAGACATGGAAAGTCAGATTGGGCTTGAGTATCCTACGGTTATTACTTTGCCCTGATGTCTCTAGCGCTCTCCGTTCTTTTTCAGCCATTTCCCTTTGGACCAAATTGATTCCATCAACCGAGATAAAAATCCGCGATCTGACGACACTGTACTGACATCGCGCTCAGTAGCATAGCGAACATGAGTTACCAAACCTGGATTATACGATAGCTTCACGCTTCTAAAAATTGTCAGCGTCAGTGTCAGTATGCAAAAAGAGGTCGAACGTACCTTTCTTCGGTAGAATGAACGTTGCTGCTGAAGTGGTCCACCTCAAAGACTGGTAATAGAGCTGGATGAAATCGATCGCCTGAACCTCTACGCCATATTCTTAGATGGGCGGCATCAACTATATGACCGTCTTCGCTATCAGAAGCGCAAGCCACTATATAGTCGTCTTCAATATCGGTATCGGAAACAAGAGGCATGCTTAGAGTGATGTTCTGGACCTGCTTCAGGGGTGCCAGCGCCTCTTTAATGGACTCAACGCCTAACTGTGTGATGTCATATGGACTTTGGTCCATGTTGTCGGCGTTCTCGTCAAGGAGCAATACAGTCGAGCGAGCAGCTATCCAGACATTGAGGGCTGTGAGGTTCTGTAAAAGATCCAGTCGTAATGCATGAAAGTCAGAGGAACTGTGTCGCTCTTGCAATTCCGGAGTGATGATTGGAGACGAAGAAGGCAACAGCATGGGGAAGACTGGCTCTAACGATAGCTCGATATGTCTGCCATACGTGCGAAATCCAGGTGGTGGAATAGCCACTTGGCAATCTTGGTTCCAGCGATCGGGCACTTTACAGAAACCCACAAACAAGTTTAGAGCAACGATGTCTGTGAAGATAAAGGTCGTGGATTCATATATCGACTGGATGCATTCTGAAGATCTGGCAAAGAATAAGCGACATGTCTGTGGTTTTGAATGTTGGTCTCACATAGTGCGGCATGTTAAGAGCATACTTAAATAGGGGCTCCATGTCGCTGACCCTTCCGAAGTTTGACTCCAGCAAGGTGTAGGAGAAGAACACATGGTAACGCCTGGGCTTGCATCGTCACCATATACCTGTCCGATGCGTTCTCCGCAAGCAAAGTGATTCTTCCAGGCAGAATATAGCTGCAGAGCATAGGTCTCATTGCTGAAACTCTCACCCAACGCAACCCCAAGCTCCATCCTGGTTTTATTTATGGCCTGTTGAAGGCCATCTTCTACTTCAAATGGCGTCGTACATTGCCATCGGCAGAAGTGAGATTTCGTTACGTCATTCTTGTCATGGTGCCAAATGATGTGTTGGCGAAGGCCGCAAGAACGCCATAGCTCGAGATATACCTTGTCGCGAAGTTCACGAGGAAAACGCGTAATAAACGAGGACTGAAGCTGTGAATCAAATGACTGTTCGGACATTTTCGATTAGTGTTGAGGATGTTAAGCTTATGTTCAAGCGGGGAATATGGTGTTTTTTTTAAGAACACACTTCCCCCACCTTTCTCTTTTGCAGATCATTGACGAAACACCGCCTCTCACCCCCAAATACGATGGACTGCCAGGTGGAATATCATAGTGCATCCTGAAAGCACCGATATGCGATATGGAGACATGAAAAGCTAGCACGCCTCAACAAAGAACCCAAAAGTCATTTTCTCATCAGTCATTCCTTGTCAAAAGAAAGCTATTAATGAATGGTATGCAATGGAAACGCTCAGCTATGTATGCAAGACAGCCGCAGGCAGAGTCTGAAAGAATGAAGTGGAGGGCATTGTTCCTTCTACGTTGTGGCGGTTGTGGCGCTTCGCAATAATCGCTTAGCACAAACGGGATGTAGAAAGACCAGACGTTGAATCATTTTGGATCAAATCGACAAGTGTGAGCAGACAAAGAATTTCAGTCAGCCACAGCTCACTCACCATGAATGTCATGTTCAGCCCTGCCAAGTCTTTGATAGCCCATCTATGACGGATCCTATCTTTTTAAGCAATTATAGGACGTTTGAATGAGATGAACTGAGTTAAATAGTAACGGAGCCCGTTGTTGAAATCCCATCTTTTGTGGTTATACTTCTGTACAATTACAAACAAGCATCAACACCAAATCAACATCATGTGCGAAACCAACTCAGTCACGTTGATCTGTAACGTCCCCGTCGAAATCTACTTCCCTCGCAAGAAAACACATATCTGCCCAGAATCCACTTCTGCGCTCAAATTCACGGCTTCATTATCTACCACCTCCTCCAACAATTGCGCGACAACAACCCAGCCACCATCATTACCAACGACAAATTCATCATGTGAATGCTTCTTGGGGTTTGCAACCTTGACTTCAAACCGATCGCCTGCATTATCGTCCCCGCTCTCAAGACCAGCATCAAATCCATTTGGCGCAAGATTGTTCAGTTCGAGATGGTCAACAAGGCTTGCGGAAAGTGGACTTTTGACAGAAGGTACCACTTTGAATCGATTGAGGCACTTGGGATTTGGTACAAGACTATTCTGGGTGAACCCAACGCCTTTGAAAATGGACGACCGGTGTTGAGCTCCAAGGTATGTTATATGTGAATCTAGGGAATGAATGATGGCAGTAACTAGGAGAAGAAGAACGAGAAGCAGATGAAGAGACTCCAAATCAAAGAGCCCAAGAGGGTTTACATACAGGAAGAAAAGAAGGGGCACGTGCCTGGGAAGGATAGAGGATCTTCGCTTTCGTAAAAGCCTCACGAGGCATGCCTCCAAAAATCAACCAAGGATTGATCAGAATGGAGCGGCGTTTGGCTTATTAAGCTGACCCTTTCACCTCTGACTGCCATTGCTCCTGGGTCCAAGTCTCAGGGTCTTGAAGGCTTACCAGAAGTCATGCACCAAGGTAGGTTTTGCAACGGCAAAGCCGCAAAGGAGTTGTAACCATATCAATAGCTATGAGTTGTATGTATTGCTTTATTTGTAGTTATCAAAATCAACACCCTCAACCAACTGATCTTGAGTGATACAAACGCTTGATGATGGAAGTGAGAGAAAGAGTGGAGCCGTCCGATTCGGGATCAAAATATCCTTATCCCAATCCCTCCGAGCTCCCAATGACCAACGACTGGGCCCCTGGCTCACCTCTCTATGCTGATTGATGTTTCCAGAGGGTTCGCTGACTGTCCACAATCGAATACCCAGCCAGCCAGCTCACGGGGAGACTTGGCCACGCATGTCTTAAAGCTGCATCGGCCTCTCGACAGCCCGAGCCCGATGTTTCAGTTCCAGCCACATACCAGTTCTGCCAGCCTATCCCACTGACAGCGTTCCAGCCTGTGCGGATACTGGCGCTTCCAAACCGGCTCAAAGGTACTTTTCTCTTTCCCCCTCTCAGTCTCCTCCTTAGATGAGGTATTCCTGAGTATACATGAGCTGGCACTGTGGCTTGATGTATGTCTTGCTGGTTGGAGATGGCGCTGAGGCTGGACATCAGCTGCAACGGATCGGACCGTTAGTTATCTCCTGTCAGTATGGGGTCAGGTCGTCAGAATGATTGGTGGCCGAGAGCATCAGTTTCAGCGAGCATAGAACAGCGGTCAGCTTATTCCATTTGACACCCTGGAGCTTAGAACACATTTATTGTGCTACCCATCTGTCTGTGCTCTGTGAGTTACTCAATTGACCAAAACTCATACTCCACAGACCATGGATAGAAATTTTGCTAGACCGACGGCAATGCGTCATCGAGCAGATATCCCACGATTGGAATCTATCATCTGCAATGGCCGCCAAGGCCAGGAAAAGCCATTTTCTAAGCGACGTAGTGCAGAAGGCCTCAAAATCAAGCCACACCTCGTATTCGTATCTGTGCAACAAAGCGGTTAAACCTGGCTCCACCGCTTCAGGTGTCCTGTAACATGCAAACACAGCGGCTTGTACATCATCGCATAGCAATTATTCCTCCATTCTAAACGCATTTGGATGAAGGAAGGCTGTTGTGTTTGCAGATCGTCTTGATCATGTCGAGGTTCGTACCGCGCCCGTTTCTTTTGCATTGTGGCCTGTGGCACGTGGCATTTACTACCGTACAGTCCAGGAAGTCTAGGCTATTGCCCACATGAATCCCCAATGTACTCTTTCTCGCGTGCGGCACACCGATGAAGCCCTGCCCGGCTATGTAGTAGAGAGATAACGGCCCTGTAATATCAGGGAGAAACACGTACTGGAGAAGTTCTCCACGCCATGACATTATAGTGCACAATCTCACTTTTTGCCCTTCAAGGCACTCAGAACAATCGCTCTCAAATGTAACTCGATTCCAACTAGCTAGACCATGAGAGCAGAGTCAAAGACAATTGTTTCCCAATATGTCGATAGCATTTCTTTTTCTCGCTGCAAACTGCGGCCTGCAAGGGGCCACCTACTACTGCAGCATCAATCAAGCCTGATGAATAGGGCTCGTTCGTCGTTCGCCCTGGATGGTAAATTTGCTGCGGCTTCCGTCACACGAAAGCCTTGGATCATGGTCAACGTGAGTTATAAGTACGGCATCAATATGCCGTAGAGATGAATACGATATGTCAATCTATACAATGGCTTCTATCATGTCTGACGTTTCACCTGTATTTCCCTATCTTGGGCGCAAGGACTGTTTGGACAATTCTTACATACTATCTCAGCCACTCTCCCCAATCGGCTCCATCACTTCTACAATGGAGTCTGTGAGTTTCTGCTCATCAGATTCCTCTTGCTCGCCTCCTCCCTTTGCCGATTCCTGTATTCCCGTCAAGCGGAAGTTATCGGAGCTTTACGCGGATGAGCAACCTTGCACCCTCTTGCCTCCCGCAAAACGTGTCAAGGTCGATGATGATCCCAATCTGCCACGCGTGCAGATGACTTGTATGAAGCTGTTCCTACTTGGAGTGTAAGTCCATAATGATTCATCACAACTGGTGTTGAGTACTAACCATGCAGATTGAAATCGTATCACAGAACCCCTAGCCCAGTTCCTAAAAGAAAGGCCGCGCAGACCAAGATGAGCCACGGAACAATTACCCATGTACTTCAGCGACTGGATTGTCTTGGCATGGTTGCTCAGAACATCAACAATGCGCTTGACCAAATAGAAAGGAATGTACATGTCCTTGCATCGTATATGGGGGATGAAGCCGGCAAGATCCCTGATAGTTTCAAGCTGGCCCGTTTTGGTTGTAAGAAGTTACTGAGTGCTTATAATGAGAGGCTTAACTATCTGGATGAGCTGAGTTGAGGGGTGTGAGCAAACAAGGTTTAATTAGAGGGCACTAGCAACGGGCCGCCCCGGGTTGAGATGGTGTGTTCTTGGGACATGCGATGCGCCAGGTCAGAAGTTAGTCTCAGATAGCAGGCACAACAAATGCTATGATGGTCCAGTTCCACAGTATCGAGCAACCCCCCGAAATCGCTCCCGCCTGTTGCATGATCCACACACTCGTGAAGACTGAACACCAGGTCAGTATTTCCACGGTTATGGCACGTGTTTAACAGAGAAATTCTCCTCGGTGGATGAGACAGCCAAAATAAAGTAAGTGGTTGGGCGCTATCCAAGTTACTTCTATGCCGCACAGGTCAAGGTGACGAAGCCAGTACCTTTGTTACTGCCCCCATCTCCATTGTCTCACTCGCCCCGCTGGGCAATCCAGACAACAACCTCTGTAGGATTTGATTGGAGCACTGCAGTTCCGGAAACACGCAGAAGACGAGACTCGCTTATGCAGCATTAATACGTTCTTGATCAATCACACATAATAACAAATCATCGCATTGCAAACTATTGTTAATTGTCTCGATATCATACAGCGCTTTGCATCATGGCAACTCCATTCTCAACCCGAACCTCCACAAGATCGTCACACTCTAGCATTAAAGGTGGAATCATCATCTGGAAGCTGTCCCGAGGCACACGACCATCCTCACATATCTTCCTGAACTCTTCACAGTCGCCAAGGCACCACCACATACCCCTAGGCTCCATTTTTAAACCATAACGTCCATCTGGAAGCTCAGAAAGGAAATTGCTTACATCAACATCCCTCACAAGCGGCACACCGGGTCTCAAGGTCGTTAGGACATCCAATTCTGGTCTTGAGTCATGTTGCGGTAGTCTTCCACCGCAAAGACCTGGGCTCCGCGGTCCCTGCACAATCCCGTTTGTAGAAAGGTCGAGTATCTGGATCGTTTCTTCGGGCGCCGGATTCTCATCGAGGATCCTAGGACGGTTATCATCGGGCGTAACATCGTAAGCGCCGTGTTGGACGAGGAAACTCTGACGACCGCGTGTCTGGACGCTAACAGGCTCAGATCCCATGTTGGTAACAGAAATGGCAAGCCAGGTAGCATTGTCGCTTGTCTTCAGCTGCATCTTGGTTTGTAACTCTGGTGGCCACAGAAGAGACTCCATGACTTCAAAGATTGCCTGGCCATCGACTCTACGGCTAATCAACTGACATCGATCTGTTTGTCGCGGCTCTTTTTTGTCGACGAAATCGTATGCGCTCGGTCCAAGCTGCCAGCCGGATACATTTTGAACTGCATATTCTTTTCCTGCTTTGAAGAATGAAGCAAGTTCACTGTTGGGCTCAACACGGTAGTGATATTCTGTTATCCAGTTTCTCCAATTCCCTGCTCTCCCAACTGGGGAGAGTAGAGTGAAATATTGATCTGGACTGTCGATATTATCGAGTTCCCCGACATCGAGTCGTACGTATTGCTTCGTTCTTGGGTTATACTCTCGCAATTGCAGAAGGTCGTTGGACAGCGCGTATGGGACATCGAAGATAGTTCCTTTTGTATGGATACGTAGTGGTCGAGGGTCCGTATCGTCGCGGCGGCAAATACCGAAGATGATAGTAAATGGAAGTCTGCCTGACTGGTCGAAGACTCGATAGTTTCGGCTGATGACGGTCCAGACCTTGAGTGATGCCATAGTGGAAGTTCTTTGTCTCTCGGCGTAAGGCAGGATACTAATCGACAATACAGACAAAGCTATCCAAATGCGAGAGTTGGAATTGCAGGTTCAGGGTTACTGTGGTAGGTTTGCAAGAGTTGATGCAAATGTTGAGTTCCGGGAATTTGGGCTGTGGTCATCGTTGCGTCATCTAGCCGCCGCCATCAACCCGTCTGACCCAATGCTATGCTTCGCCTGTCCAATGAGTTCGGACTTGACCGAGCATAAAACTGGAACGTTGTTTGTGACAGCTAATGAGTCACACTCGATGATCTGCAAATGAACAAGCCTCTGTCGATCTTACATCACAGCATCCAGGAATCCACCATAGGCGAGCAGGTGATGTCTCAAGAAATACTAGGCAACTGAAAGTCACTCTTTTGAAGTTGTGCTATTGCGACGGCTGTGTAGTAAGACCCTCATCTTCGGTAATTACTTCATGGGGTAAGTCATCTACAACGCAAAGCAAAAGTTCTGTTGTTGGTTCTGAGGAAACGCAGAATTACAACACCGTCTACCGAAATAAGGTAGGATCTGCAATCAGGAGATTTATGTTAGTAAGGAATATCGTCAGAGGCTCAAAGCGCGCTCGGAAACTCTACTGCATGTCAACTCTTGGCAACCAACCAACACTCAAATCTCCAACCAACGCAGTCGGAATATTCTTCAGCACTGCTGGAATCGAGATCGCTGCTACGTAGGGATTCTGATATCACGACTTGACAACATCCAAGCAAGAAGAAGCTCGAGACTAAACAAAACTTCAGTCACATAATTCCAAGTTCCTGTCCTAATTGGGTTTCCCAGTATAATGATTTGTGAAGTTGATACCATTCTCTGTATACATACTTCGGCTCTAGTTCCTAGAGTTTGAAGCTCCTATAGGGAAATAAAAGATATCGCTCGGACTGAGAAGAAACAGGGCATTGGCATTAAAGCCTTGTGCTTTGACTTTGTTGGTTCTGGGATAAATCGAGGTGGAGGTGAGGTAGTAACGTAGGGATCCTCATCTTGAAAGTGTTGGGTCTGCCATAGCCAGAGATATCGGCGCATACCATGGCAAGTTCGAGTCATTGGAATCAAACACCGGACAATTGGATCTGTTCGATTAGCATCATACGACCAGAGCCATGAATTATAAATAGTCTAGAGAGATCACTGCTAGAGAAGAATACTATCCAACAATCTACACTTTCATCATTATCATGTCTTTCATCAAAGGTCTCCTCTTTTCAACCTCACTGGCAATTGCCAACGCCAAACCAATATCTCCTTCCAAAGTTGTGAGAGCCGCTGCCTCACCCTCCACCTTTCCGCTTGGTGATGCTTGTGAAAACGAGTGGAAGTATCTCAACTTTGACTCTGGCAGCGATGCTGATAAGGCTCACCTTCAGAAACTGCACGATGTCATCTGTAATGGAGAGCTCCGTGCCGTTGCTGCGTGGGGAGTTCAGGCTGCGGAGGACAGTAAAAAGTCCACCAATGTCGCCTACGATGTCTTCTTCAGCGCGGAGGAAGATATACCAGCCACGATCCAAGACGTTCTGAGCCGTATCGCTGGCCAGAGCACTACCGAGGGAAAAATTGGAAAGATAGTAGGGACGATGATTGTCGATAATAACGGTAAGTGTGCTGCTATTCCTGATACGGTTGATGTACTAAGAGACCTAGACTTTAAGGGACGTTGTGACGGCAAAGAGACAGAGGCCTACACTGATACGGACACGGATAAACGCGAGAAGATCCATTTCTGCGATCTTGGCTATGATAAGCCAATTGGTGGAGGAGACATCCAGTGTAGCAGCCTCGACAAATACCCTAGCATCAAGATCGATACGTTTTCCCGCGTCGCTCTACATGAGACACTTCACTACAGTACAGTTGGACCGGCCTCTAAGCTAGACTCACAGATTGTCGACCAGAAGAACCGGGATGGGGACTATGCGTATGGACCGGAACGCGCCCATGGCCTCAACGATCCAGACCAGGATGGTCAGCCTGGTAAAGCGGAGAGTAACGCTGATAATTATGCCTGGATGGCGGTAACTTCCTGGGTCAGCTACTTATGTACTCCTGAGGATGAGCAGGATGCCTGGGACAGTTATTTTTCCGAGGATCCGCCTGAGTATTAGATGCTGGATAATGTACCTGCTTGGAGTGACTAGAGACTGGTGTACGGTCGTTTTTAGAACACTGTCCGAGTGGAAAAGCTGCATCAACCATTAATAGTATGGCAACTGGGAGGAGATTTAATCCATCAAAGCTGCTCAAACAAGGAGTATCTATTACTTGTAGTAAATGATTGTCCTCTACGACTGTTCATCCGTCGTCTGCTCCATTAATTATTTCGCTGTGTCAAGATTCATTCTCAACGTTAACCTGTTCCTCCAAAGGATGCCTTAACCCAAGCCCGATATCGGTCTCGATCCATTGTCTGAACGCCTTCAACGATGTAAGAAGCTGATTAGCGCCATCAGCGTCTCAACATCGCCAACGTCCAGCTCCTGCGCAATCACGATCCAGGCTCCATGCAGCGGGGCAAACCAGAGATACCACGGCCCTCCAATCACCTGGATCATTGGAGCTGTAGAAATCCTCTTTACACCAAATACAGAGATAAGTCTGAACCATGATGTTGTACAGAGCGACAATGGGACTGTTCGCCTACTTCCAGACGTTGCCAACTTGGTTTCGATGCAGATCGCGACAGGAGCGAAGCATAATGGCGGGTAGTCAGTTTGGTTGATAAACTGCGTCTCCTTCAGTTGACCCCAGGCTATCTTTGCAGTTATCTTTAATGAACTGAAGATACTCATGTGACATATCGGCGCTATTCGCTACCCGTAGCCATCCTCCAGTGAGCCAGATGTGGAATGTGAAGGTAGCTATCTTGCTCTCAAGCTCAGCTGCTCTTCCAATATGAACTGCCCGACTAGTCAGGGACAGTGCCACTGGCTATAGTGGGTACCTCCGAAGTTATTTGAGTTCATCTTATCCTGTACTCGGGCCATTGAACAGCTAGCTTGTGCACCGGATATGAAAGTTTAGAAAAGCCTAATTGGTTAACAGTCACGCTGTTTAGTTACCAGGCAAAACACTAACATACTTAAAAGACTCGTCTCGCATGTAGCTTCCTCAGTGTTCACAATATTTAATGGAGCTGTTGAAAGCCATAATCGATGCAGAGCTAGCCTGTTCAAGAGTACAACTGTTGAGTGCATGGACCTTCAAGGATTCTCAGCTGCTTAGAGTGGTTCGCTAGCGTGCAGTATGGTGGTTACGTGGCCCCGGGCTTTAAACCCGGTTCATTGGTAGTTGTTGATCCATGTCTAGAGCCGTAATCACTTGGCCAAGGGATCTGGGCCGATTGATCGCCGTATTATTTGAGAGACCTTAGAAAAAACTTCGTCTGTCCAGAGCGGTCTGTCTGTTCAGAACGCCTCAAGTGTCGATATGGTCTTGGATGCCAAGATGAATGACCCAAAACGTCATGGAAAGAGCCTGTCGGTTTTGGAGTTGAGAGGCTTTCGATCTACTAATCTTTGCCAGTTGGTTAATACTGTATGGTCTCAAACATTCTTCCACATTACCCACAGCCCATGATCCTCCAATTCGATCCTTCTTAGCAGGCCTAACTGGTCAAGTTTTTCCGTCGCTCGCGTTTGGTAGTGCTTGAGTGAAACAAGAAGCCCAATTCGAGTCTAGATTAGATAGTTGTCTGCGTGAGACATGGTATACTCGGTCATCGTTGATCTCGGTGCCCTGACTTTCCGTCTTAAAGCATCGTACCTTGTGCTCATCGTTCCAACGTTTCGTAGTTTGCTTGTAACCTCGCCCTTCCCTGCTCGCTCTCATTCTTTCGCTCGATACGCTTTTTATTTAGACGACGCACTGTCGTCTTACGTTGGATTTTCGACGGGGCGTCGAGGTTCCGGGCGATGATGGAGAGGATGGGTCAAATAGAGCATCTGTTTTTGCCGGAGAGATTAGCCTATACCTACACTTAGTTTTGAAGAGAAGTTACTCAAGCGTAGGAAGGGGGATAACGGGTGAGTCAGTGCTGATTTTGGGAAAACATTGTGCGGGTGGAAAAGGATCAGAAGGTCATGTCTGGTTTTCATAGCTCGAAAGTTGTGACCCAGTGCTCGGCAGCGCGGGAGGATGATGAGTCCGTGGCAGGTGAAAACTGCATTCGATGAAGATATAGAGACGAGAAAATCAGAGTCGGCCAAGGTTTAAGCCATGCACAGTTTTCGGCAAACGAACGATATGGAGAGGTCAAGGGTCATAAATTTGAAAGACTACCGGGTCCCTCGCACTAAAGGCGGTTCAGTGATTGATCCACTGGAGAGCGCAAAGCATTAGTGGGTCGTGGCGTCAAAAAAGACCTATCCATTCAACTTTAGCGCCTACCGACCGTCATCACGACGGGAAATGATACGAAACCTAGGCCTGTCAAACTCGCCCGTCACGGTGCTGGATACATTGAGCCGAGACTATAAGAGACGAAACAGTTTGGTCATTTCGAATGGGCCTAGACTAGTACATAGGTTATTTTATTATAATATCCTAAACCTAGCTTATCCCCCTGAACTAAGAGACGAAAGAATGTGCAAATTTAGACCTAAGAATCCTAACCCTTAGAGGGGGTCTCGTCTGGTACCCTCCCGTTTAGAAAATGGTCGTTCGAATCAAGTGTTGGACATGTGGCCATCGTGACCATGTAAGATGATTGGTCCTGTTACCCACGGGGCTCCAGTCTATGCTAGGAAGGAAGAGAGGTAGTGTAAACAGGGTATTTTACGATTTTTATCTCATTCATCCATGGGGAGGGTGGTCCCTCTGAGTTAACAAGGTGGTAAACTTTCAGGACGAGCATTCTTCTGATGCGTTATCTGAGCCTCTAATGAGAGATGCAGTCAATTTCTATGAACCCAGAGCGGCGCGTTGCAAGTGCGGGAAGCAAGGGGACGACATACAAGAGACATTTGTCCAACAACTCATTCCACAACCTGCGAGGTCGATACATACAGACAAACACGTGCTGCACCACTTCGGCGTCACTTTAACCATCAATTCATTGTTCTCTTGGAATGTCGAGGTCGACAGGAGGGAACAATGCGTTGTCAATGGACAAACTGGGCATCTGACAATGGAAGATCATTGCTCGGCATGTTCAGTGGAACATTAAGACTTCAGCAATTTCGTTCAGCAGTTACAGCACCCGCATTTAGTGGACCCCAGCGCTGACGCTTGGTAAGGGCTGCTCAGCCAGCGCAAACAAGGATCGGTAGGGCTGACACCTATCGCAAATCGGAATCCGAACATTCGTTGTCAGATTTGGAGGCCACAAGCAAGGCAACGATGTTTACTCATCGAGATGGTCGCCAAGACCACCGGTTGTGACCAGAGTGTAATAAAAAAGAAGTGAAAAAGGCAACGGTCTGGACACACCGGTACGACTAATTGACAGACAATATCAGCATGGTTTGCAGCAAGGTCGTTCAGCTTGGGCAGGCTGTGACTTGTTGGGTCTATCTAAGCCTCTTTACCGTTGGACAGTGCTTACTTGTTCGGGCAATCATACCAATGAGCAGTACCCACAACAGGTGATCACGATAACTGTGTTGGTCAGCAACGGTAGACTGACGTAGACAGTGACACAGGGTTATCCGTTGCGGCCTCGACGTTTATGGTCTCACTTCATATATCCCCGCTCCGTCTGCTCGATTTCCAAATAGCAACCGGCACGCAGAATCACTTCTTCCCAGTTCCCCAAGACTTCAATATGTCTATTGTGGGGCCCTTGGAAGACGCAGACTCTTCCCAAATTCACTTGCTCAAAGAACATATTCCGCCTTACTCGTCAGCGACTTCGTACGTCAACCGTGATATTACAGAAGAACAAGAGCATCTTGCATACATTGAGGAGTCGAACGCTGGCTTCAGGTCTACAAAACCATCTGACAATGGATATCAACTCGACGGCCCATCTCGGGCGCCTTGTGCCACTGGTATCACAATCCGTAAGGCATCACGCTACAAGCGAAACTCGAAAGGCAGAGAATTAGCGAAATTGAATAAGAAAGAAAGCATCCTATGGGTCTGGAGACTGGAGCCGGTTCTGATGTGTGTTGGGACTGGGTTCTTTGCTGCCATTTGCTTAATCTTAAACAAGTATAACGGAGAAGAGCTACCAGATTGGGACTTAATGGGCCTTACCCTCAACACACTGATATCTATCCTTGGAACGTTCTTTCGTGCCATCGTGGCGCTAATTACCTTCGAGATCATTGCGCAGCGCAAGTGGACTTGGCTCTCGCACGACAGCTTCAAACCCAGGCGGGACGTTGAGATATTTGACAGTGCCTCGCGAGGCATGTTTGGATGTCTGCGTCTAGTCCCTGTTATTATGATTCGGGACCTCGTGGCACTGGGTGCTATCGCCGTTGCAGTACTAACACTAGGCATTGGCTCCTTTACTCAGCAGTCAATCCAAACATACCAATGTCTTCGAGAGATGCGGCCGGAAGATGGAACAGCCACTATAGCTGTCGCAAATACCATTCAGTTGGAAGACTTCACTACTCTCATGGCTAATTTGCAATTGAACGTCAAGATGAAAATAGCGATGAGCGACGCAATGGTATCACCAAATGACGTCAGTTCGTTATTCAACTACCCTTCTGGAAACTGCACCTTTGCGACTTACTCCGACTCTCAAGACAATACAAATCTTTTATCACATTCAAGTCTTGGTATGTGCAGCAGATGTATCGATCTATATAACCTGGTCCGACATGAGAGACCCTCCGGACCCACACTCCCGATCAATTATTCACTGCCCGTCGAGGTTGGTGGAGAGAGGATGAGAATTGCTCTTGGGGATATCCAGGAGTTGGAACACGGCACATATATTAACGTTGCAACAGGAATGAACCTATCTTGGACCCACCAGGTTGCCACGCCTGACTTGCTGAACCGCGCACGTTGGTCTATCGCAAATATTACCTTGCTAGGCATATCCGAAGACCATTGCGGCATCGGACCGGATTCAAACATAACCTGTCCAAATACATGTAGTGAGGAGTCTCGAGAGAATCGGAGTTGCTTCGTGGATTCAAGGCGACTCAATGGACGGCCCACCGATTATGCAGCGGCCGCCTGCATCATATATCCCTGCATAAGATACTACCGCGCACAGTTTAGAGATTCTAAACCAGAGGAGACGGTGGTTTGGGATGTCCCTATGAGGAAGCAGTGGTTGTACGGACCACTCTTGTCGGCAGGATCTGGGCCCTTGAGAGCCGACTGGAAAGGTATCATGCAGCCATGTCTGGTCAACGGCACCTTGTTCACAACATTGAATATGTCCTCCCCATCGCATACCATTCCTAACCCCAGGGAATTGGTATTCCACGCTAAGAATTGGGCTTCTGAGTCTATGATCAGCTTGTATGTAGGGCCTCCCAGCATGATTTTGCCAAGACCGTTTCATCGTCGGCACTCTTTATCAATAATACTATATCTATGCAGCACATAGAAGATACAATGGAGTCTGTCGCCATGCGAATCACAAATGAAATGCGAAAGGTTGGACGAGGCCCTTTCTCAGACGCACAGCCCCTCGTGAACGGCACTGCTTGGGGAAGTCGTATTTGCGCTCGCATAGCATGGAAATGGCTTGTATTACCAGGAGCATTACTCGTGGTGTCGTCGCTGTTGCTGGTATTGACCGTGGCGAGGGATACGAACAGAAGGAATGCCTGGAAGAGCTCGATCCTTCCCTTTCTACTCATGGATCATCCTGGCGTGGAGATAATGGGATTGAGAGATTTGGACAAGACTGCCGGTAGCCTGGAGGTGAAGATACAGAATTGGCAGAAGTCAGGATCAAACAGACGAAGGGAAGAAGAAATCCAAAAGCGAGGAAGTCTTGATTGGCAGTTTGAAGGCCAGGGATAGGTACAGGAGGATCGATCAGGAACTCATCCAGCAGTATGAAGTTGGCCTCCCAAGAGACTTCGGCCAGTAGTTTAGTCCGTGGCAAGAGCAACGGCTAATGAGGCATTGACCACAATTGGTTCACAACGTCGCACTTGAAGACTGATTTCGACGAACACCTATTGCTATGAGTGGTGCGTTCAAGTGCAGTTGGTCCACCGCTCGTCAAAAGTCAGAACTTGTTGGTAAACTGGCAAGTATCGCAAGCGACGCTGAAGTTGGGCTTGTGAATGATTGGCAGATCATTACAGCTCAAACGCCAGGCCGGTGGCCTACCGAAGTACCTGGTCGCAAACAAAGAGCATTGTCGAACAGATTGGCGCAGAGGGGGATCACGATGGAGTCGCGAGTGTGACGAAATGTGGATGGGAGCTGGTTTTCAGAGTTAGTGGACTTAGCGCTGGAAATATAGGGCGTCTCTGTGTTGGCCAGGCCCTACCCTGCGGAAGACTGGTAGGACGAGATTTTTTCAACCCTCGGTCATAACCATATTGGAGATGAATTGGCTGCCTAATCGATGAATTCTTTATATCTTGTGCCCATCAGAATTGGTGCAAGTTCAAGAGGCCTTGGTCAAAAACTGTTCGTGTGTTGTTGATTAGGAATGTTTGGTGAGCAAAACTTCTCGCTAAGTTCTCGCCACCATCTTTACCAGCACCCCAGCCATGATTGCTGTCGCTAACCGCCTCCCCCAAACTCTCCATAGGTGACAGCCCACAGCATACAGATTTGTATCCAATTCTCCATCAGCTCCCATCGACGATACGCTCTGTCCAAACATGCAAATAAAGATTACCATGCGACTCAATCTACGATGGCACTTTTTTCCACGTCGAGATCCTTTAATCATAATGAGGTCCATGAGTGGTTAGCTGTCAAGTTGTGTCCAACTAATCACTTTGTCTAGGAATCAGAAAGGCCACTGCAACAACGACAGTTTAAAAGTGCGGTCCATCGACGGTGAACATTTGCAGCTACTGTTGTGCGATGAATGGGAGTCGCTGCTCACAGCGCCAGTAACGAATTGCCCGTCGAATATGATCTATATAGACAAGGCTTAGTCCTGACGACCAGACAGCTTACAATCAACAACTCAGACAGCGCACCTCACAGATCAACAACATCACAACATTGATCATCTTATCAATACAACCCACCCCGAACAAATAACATGTGTACCAAGACTTGGGTTACTACCCTATGCATGGAATGCAAGAAGACGAAGCTGGGGACTGACGAGATGTTGGTGCCTTGCGGGAGAGGATGTACTAGTCCCAGTCAGGGAACTCGAGACGTCGTAAGTGCCTACGACAGGTGTACTCAATGCCTCGACAAGCAGCGGGACAGCAACATGGACGCGCTCAAGGGTTATCAGAAGGAGTTGGACAAGGGAAAGGTAAAGCGAACCGGTAGTCGTATGGGCAAATGATTCGATGCATACAAGGTGGGGAGGGCATTGTGGTTTCAAAAAGTTGGCTATGAGAGACGATAGTTAGGAATTGAGAACTTCAGGATGTCTTGTGACTACTTGTCCGCTGTGAAACGTCGGTATTCACTACAGCAGTGTCTTGAAAAAAGACGAAAATTGCTAGTCTAAGGTCGCGTAGGATGACTCAACGTTCATAGAGCTCAATGTCGCTGCCTCAAGTTATCTAAAATGTTTTTTTTTTCATTGACCAAACTCCAGATAGCGTGTGCGATGTACTACCCTACTGCTTTTCCTCCGGAACTCTTAGAATCATGACTCAAAATACCAACCAACCTATCCCTCTTGATACACTTCTCAAACGAAAAGCTACTCGCCAACTCCTCAAGCTCATCCTTACTCTTGTCTCTGAACAGCTCCGCCAACTCCCAACCCACATACTCACTCATAAGACATTCCCGAATAACTCGTTCAAACTGACGCTCGAATGTCCAGATCTTGGGATACTTGGTATCTCTGTACTTCTCCAGCACCTCATCCTTCAAACCCTGGATGAACGGCTCGTACAGATGCTTGACGCCATCTTTATTGACGACGCCCCAGAAGTCAAGACCCAGACGCTGTTTCTTCGTCACAAAAGGTGCAATGAGTCGCATGTAGGGGGACTCAGGGTCAAGGTACACCATTCCTTGATAACCAATGTCCTTGTACAGCCAAATTGACCAGCTGACATCTGTCTCTCTGTAGATAGCAAGTTGTTCCTGCAAAAGATTGAAGCGCTTCTCGTTGGTCTTTACACCTTCCTCTCCCTCCTTATGCTCATTCTGATATACAGGACCGAACTCGCCGTTCCAGATAGGTACGTTCTTCTCTCTCATGAACTGCACCTTGCGCTCGAAGCTACTGCGTAACTTGGCGTTTTGATCGTCTGTGCCCTCGTATTGCTCTCCGATGGGAAAGCCGAGGAAGCTATAGTCGTGGCAGGCATACACAGCGTTGGGAAAAGGCTTGTTGGGGAAGGCGCGGAAGTCCATGGCGTAGGTGTTGCCGTCGATAAATATCATGTGGTCGGGGTCAACGGCTCTGACCTCCTTCTCAACGCGTTCGTACCACTTAATCAGTCTATCGCCGTAGTGGCCTGAAGGAGTCTTGGACTCATCGGCAGGTTCGTTAAGGAGATTGTAGCCAGCGATGGAGGGGTTACTCTTGTAGTGTTTGGCCAAAGCTACCCAGAGTTTAGTAGCCCGGTCTTGATGGTCCTTGAAATCCCAGAATGCTGCGCAGGAGAGACCAGAGTCGCTATGCCAATCCTGATTCTGACCGCCAGGAACGGCATGCAGATCAAGAACAGCATAAAGGTTGTGTCTGGCACAGATATCCACACAACGATCCAACCAATCGAATCCCGATTGCTTGAGATTGTCGGGTTCCATATCATCGATGAAATGACGATAATTAAATGGGATACGAATGCAGTTGAGACCCAGTGAAGCGAAGTAAGCAGCATCTGAGTCTGTGAAGAAGTGGTGGAGAAGTCTATCGAAGAAGTAATTGGCCTTCTCTTCACCGAGAACTTCTGCCATTTGCTGGCGATGTTGGAATTCGTGGCCTGCATAGCCTGTTATGAAGTTCTCCATGTTGAGCATGCCGCCGATGGCGGTGCCTTTGAGAATGACTTGGTTACCCGAGGGGTCGACGATCTTGCTTCCCTCTGTGTGGAGCATCTTGCAGGTTGTAGACTGAGGTCGAGCCTCGTAGGAGCCGGAAGCATCTGTTGTTACGACCATGATGAGGATTGGCAGAATAGAGAAGGGATGGGGATAAAACGGATATCATGAAGTGTTTGATGGATGGAAGCCAGTATTGGTCTTGACCTAAATACTTTGAACGTCCTCAAGTGGAGTCACCAGAGGATTCGTTACGGGCGACACTCCCCGATAGTCTTTTACCTCGACACCACCATAAATCATACCCCGCACGTAGTGGACCAATTCATGACATGCCAAGAGTCGGGGAAGTCGTAAGACTAGTAAAAGACAAAATTATTGAAACAGTTTATGTCGTTATCATTACTGATATTTTCTTACATCAATCAAGTCTCAAGCATCCGGCAAGCCATGCAGGACCTCCTCCAAGAAATTCCGATGATTCGCCAACCCTGGCACATCAACCTCCCACGCTCTCAAAACCTGCATTATCCTCTCACACGCATCATGCCACCCAGCTGGCATTCCCGAGCGCAATAGCCGAGCAGCAAGCAAAACTGTCGCAGAACGCACAAGCGCCCGGATCATAAGCCAAGTGCCGTGATGACGATGTAAGAAACCAGCTTCGTTGACCTCTACGTTCAACACGTGATACTCTAATCCTTTGTCTACAAATCGTCTGCCCGGAATGGGTGTTGGGATTCCTTGTTCAAGTGCTGCAAGATGGGCCATGACGAATGGCCAGTAGAGACGTTCGTAGAAGTTGACCAGATGGCCGCGTAGAACGAAGCAACAGACGTTGTCTTCTACTGGGGTTGATGATATGGATAACTCTGGCGGAAGGCTTTCGGACCATTCGTTTGCTTGCGTCTCGTACGATGGGACGAGAAGAGCAAGCTGTCTTAAGAAGTCCATATTGCAGCTCGAAGCACGATGTAATTCCATGATGTCATTACACGTCCTACTGGAAATTCTCCTCAGACAAATTTCGGACAGATAGAACAACCAAGCTGTATTCTGTCTGCGAGACGCCGTAGTCTTGGTCGACTCAAGAGGGTGAGGCGGCGTAGGGAAGAATGGAGGGTACAGCACACTCGAGGCATAAGGCATGCTAAAATCTGGAAGAGATAATTCCCCTCGAAGCTCTCGTTCAGACTTCCAAGCCGACCAGTACACAGCCTCTTGCTGAGTTTCACCCAGTTGTTGATCTGGTTCCGAGACACTTGCTCTTTGGAGAAAAGGTAATGTTTGACATGTCGCCAACGCTTGAGAAAAGTAGCGCCAAGCTTCGAATGGTCGAAAGGTGCTCATGAGAAACACTCCCGAAAGAAAGAAGCATTGTGCGGATATAATATCCGACCTGGCCATGAGAGTTCCAATCCTCTTCTGGGCTGCTTGGAACAAAGCTTGCGCCTCCAAATATGGGGTCGAATCAGCTCGAAGATGGTAAGTCGCATCAAGAGGCGTAGCGATTTTTCCCAAAGCACAGATGAGTAACGTCAAGCATGAATCGGGGGACCAGTCGATTCCCTCTATGATAACATTGAGAACTACCCTTCTCGCGGCTGCTTCTTCCAGAATGGGATTCTTGCAGTGGATATGATCAAAGAAGTTATCCAAGAGCACTTTGACACCCTGGGTATCGATGTCTGATAGAGATGAACAGCCCGGGGAATAAGACGGAGATGGTTGGGGAGGGTCGTTTTGCAGGGTTGTATGGGCTGACATGTCGCGGGAGAGAACAGACCAAAGAAGCAGAGACTCCATTTTTTCTGGCAAGATGCTCCTCAGGGGAATTCCAGACAGCTCCCCCTCTCCAGGTACATCTTCAGGTGTTAGTTCCCGAACTGTCGGGGCTTCATTTCTGGTCTCCCTCAAAACCTTCTCCAGGTCGTCCAGGCGCTCTAGAATCTTGAGACTTGCGGGGTCAAACGAGGAGAGATCAACCGGGGACTGGATACAGTTCGCCCCGACGCGGAGACAATAGGAGCATGATGGCTTGAGGTTATCGCATTTTGTCTTTCGACTTCGGCAGACTTGACAGGCTGTGTTGGCTCGTTTGCGGGGGTAGAAGGCTGTTCCACGTGGAGCTGGTCTCTTGCGGCGTTCCGGTTGTTGGGGATCGGCTGACGCTTGCGGAGTCATTTTGTCATTGAAGAGTACAGTAGTAGGAAGCGGATGAAGTGTGAAGGACAGCGAGGGATTTCGTCGCGGAGTATCGCTCTTTTTTACTTTCGGAGCGTGCCACCGCTACTCATCGGGGAATGTCGCTCATAAGGTACGAAGTGGGACTAGTCTTCCCCCGCGATCCCCAGGTTGGAGCGACAGACGATCGCTCCACTACCCCAGACTGGCTTAGACCCAGCTAAACACCTTGTTTTTTTCTTCAGCTGAGACTTGAATCTTCTTGTCATGCGATCTCATCCGATACGACATCAAGATGGAACGCTATATATAAGAAAGAGATGACCCTCTGGTTCATCTCCACCCAGCACTGCATCCACAACCGATCAATCCAACATGGAGTCCTCCGGCAAGTCAGATCTCGAGCTCCAGGCCAAAGTTTCTGGAACGGAATTCGTCAACGATAAGTCCAATGCTCTTCAGGTAGACCGCCAAGCTGAGCATGAACTCACTCTCAAGCAATGCTTTCGCCAACATCCAAAGATCATTCTCTGGTGCTTCTACTGGTCCATCGCTGCTATCGGATGGTAAAGACACGAGACTCTCTACACGCAATGACTAACAACCTTAGGGGATTTGATGCACAAATCAACGGCGCCATGATCTCCGTCGCCTCCTTCCGCCGTGACTTCGGCTACGTACAAGACGGCCAAGCGATCCTCCCCGCCGACTGGCAGACAGCCTTCAACACCATCACCTCCGTAGGTGGTTTCTTTGGTGGATTTATCTGCTCCTACATCTGCGACAAAGTCGGTCGAAAGAACTCCCTCGCCATGGCCCTCCTCTTAGCGACCGGCGGTACAATCGGAGAATGCATGTCCCACACCAATGTTGCCTTCCTCATGTCCAAGCTCGTCCTCGGTCTTGCGTTGGGTTTCTTCCTTACCCTTGCTCCGCTGGCTACGTCTGAGATCTCACCCGTTGTACTTCGTGGCATTGCGACTGCAGGTGTCAACCTTGGCATCGCGATCGGTCAGCTTGTTTCGAACAGTGTCATCAAGGCTTTTGGAGAACGAACGGATCAGTGGGCTTGGAGAGGCGCTCTCGCTACTCAGGGCATCTTCATCGTCCTTCTTGCGGCTGGACTGCCTTTCGCGCCCGAGACACCGTGGTATCTCGTTCGCAAGGGTAAGATCGAAGAGGCCAAGAAGTCCATCATCAAGCTGTACGGTTCATCTGTCAACGTTGATGCCAAGCTGGCTACCGTTCAAGAGACTATTGCTGAGGAGCAAGCGGCTTCTGTTGAACAACCATCGTGGGCGCAATGTTTCAAAGGAACAGACCTCATTCGAACCATGATCAGCATGGGAGTGTTCATCTGCCAGCACTTTGTCGGAATCATCTTTGTTCTTGGCTACTCGACCTACTTCTTCCAACTTGCTGGTCTTGAGGAGTCCCGCAGCTTCGACCTTGGTGTTGGCGTCACAGCATGTGGTGTTCTTGGTAACATCTGCAGTTGGTTCGTTGTCAATTCTTTCGGTCGACGCAAAGTCTTTCTCTCTGGTATGGGAGGTCTGACTATCCTCCTGTTCCTCATTGGCATCATGGATGTGGTTCCTACCGCGGCTGCCAAATGGGTCCAGGCTGCTTGCACAGTCATTTACGCCTACGTTTACTTCGCCACCGTTGGTGCCATGGCTTTTGCAGTGCTGGGTGAGACAGCTTCTTTGGCACTCAAGGCTAAGACCATGGCTTTGGCTACTGCTACCCAGTCCGTCATGGGTGTCGCTATGAACTTTGCTATCCCATACATGGTGAACCCTGATCAGGGCAACCTCAAGGGCAAAGTTGGCTTTATATTTGGTGGACTTGGGCTTCTTGGTTTCGCCTGGAGCTGGATCTTTGTTCCCGAGCTCAAGGGCCGACGATACGACGAGATTGACCACATGTTTCATAACAAGGTTAGACCTCGCAAGATGGGAGAGCACAAGCTGTGAGCTTCCACAGCTCACTGGGATGAAAGTACAAAACCGTGTCTCCTTATAGGTAATATTATATGTGGAGGTAATTTTCGCTTTGATAGCCATTTAGTTCAATTGAATTCACTACTTATTTTTTTCCTTGGCCTTGTCCGTGAAGTATATCGGAAGAACCAGCCGCCAAGATCATGAGTGATGAAGTCATTTGGTCACCTAAGGCTAGTTTAGACAAGCTCTTAGGCGACTTTATTTCAGCTTCCTAAGTCTAAGAGGACAGTTCTTTTCTCACCCACCTATTAACCAAAAGTGGACTATGGGAGTTCAGACGATCAATGGCTGGTCATAAGTGTGGATCTTTTATTGATCAAAATACGATGGTATTCCTTTTACTGCTCGTCTACTCTTAACACTTGTTGCCACTCTGAGCGACGCCAGCATTCCCTTGGTTTCCAGCGTTTCCGTTGTTGCCGGTGTTGGCTCCGGGAAAACCGTTGTTACCACCGCCGTTTCCGGTGTTTCCTCCGGGGAAGCCAGTGTTTCCGCCGGCATCACCACCAACATTTCCTCCCGCGTTACCATCAGTGTTTCCACCAGCGTTGCCGCCTGCATTGCCTCCACTGTTTCCTCCGTTGCCAGCATCGTTACCGGCCTCTCCGCCGCTTCCAGCACCAGTGTCAGTATCGTTACCAGCATTTCCACCAGCTCCAACTCCAGTGCCGAAGAGCTTAGAGTTGACAAACTCCAAAGCTTCCTTGCCATAGAGCTCAACGTATTGCTGGTGATGAGCTGAATCATTGCCGTTGCAGCAGAAAGGATCTTCGGCGTCGCAGTAAATCTTGACCTTGTCGGCGTTGGGGCAAGTGAAGCCTTCGGGTCGAGCATCGAACTGGGATCTGTTAGCTTATGCTATATGTGGATGTCATGTCTAGATAAACTTACGCCGCCTGCATCGCAAGTACCCACTCCATAAGCAAGACCATTGATGTAACGAGGGTTACCCAACATGACGACAGCCTTGACTTGATTGACCGCGCTAGCCGAGAGAGGAACTGTGGAATCGGAGATGGAAGCTCCATTGTCTGGTCCTCCACAGATGTTGTTATCCATGATTTGACCGCCCTGGTAATCAGTTAGTCAAATAAGAGAAAACGAAGAGGTAAACATACCTGAGAATAGCCAATCATGACAATCTTCGTATCGGGACACCTCTCACTAAGAGCATTGACAGCTTTGGTGACAGCCTCAGTACCCTGTTTCGCGGAAGCACCATACTCGACATTCCCACAAGAGGCCTGACCACCGCAGGCAGGATAGTCAATGGCTTCTGAAGTCGCGCCCGCATGATCAGCCACGATCATGTCAATCAGCTTACCAGCCGAACCAAGACCCGGTGCCACGGATGTCTCACGAGCACCAAAGATGTGAATCTCGGGACATGACTGACCCTGCGCCTTGGCTGCCAGAGCGTTGGCCAGGATGAGAAGGCTGGAATTAATTGAGGCACGCATCTTGTCTATACAGATCAACTGTTTGAGATTGGGAGGAAAGTCGCCAACAGGATTTCATTGAGCTTTTATCTAAATACTAAAGGGCACTTGTTGCAACGTGCGCATGAATGATCCGCCTTGAATCGACCCACGATAACCCGTTTCCCCGTCCCACATATCCGGTTGTTTCAGCCGTAACGGAGAAATGTTCTACAACAAGCTTAGTGGATTGGTGGATTTATCGAGATTAGCCTTGTTTGAAACGACTTGTGTTTTGTGATCAGCAATGTTTATGCGTTTTGGATCCACATGACGCGACTGGACCATGGAATTAGCTGCCGACGGGCCGAAGATGTCATTTTCAGGTGTTGCAGATATATATAATTAAATGACCTGGGATGATGTGACGTTTGAACTTTTGGTACCTATGGTTAAATAAGTTCTCAGCTGAAGTTCGTCTCTGGCTTGATGGGATGGAGCCCCACCAGGCGACGCGCTTGAACAATTGAAGCAATTCTCGCGAATGCTGGTCTGAACAGATTCCTCTGATACGTTCAAGAAGTTTCTTCGACTTATCCTATTACGTTCTATCATCAGTCGTAGTTGCTGAGCGCATCTGATGAACGGCGGTGGATTACCCGGTTAAGTAGTATAAAAAGATAAGCCGTGATGTGTGGTGCCACCAGGCGACGAAGTCGGTGGGAGTCGCACAACCTTACTGGGAAGCAATCAAGGTGTATTTTAAATTTTGTATTAACACTGCGGCGAAAGTTATCCTGCAAACACAGTTTCCAATAACAGCTCTGATCCGCCATGCTGGTACCGCAATCACCACTGCGTTTCTTGGCATCTTACCCTACACTAAGGTCGTCATTATTCCAACAGCGATCTACCGTACTTGGACTTTTTGACTAGAGAGTAGAGATCCGAAGACTTTGCAGAGCCTCGAGACATGTATATTATGCTTGAGTGTATTATAAGAGTCCCTTTAATAGTCCTCACATGGGAGGTGAAGTTGCATGCTGAAACGGGAGTTAAAGATTGAAAAACCGTTGCTGAGTAAGTTATAGCAGTGAGTGTGAAGATCGATGTGGCAAAAGAACGCATACGTAAGCACTGCGTTCAATCACGAATCAAATGAGCTGCAACAGCAAGAAGGAGGATGATAAGGGCTGCCTTCAATTCAACTTTCTAGAAGCGATATCCCGTTCCCAGAGTGGCAACAGAGGCACGGTGTGGGCGATTGAGACGTCGATGAGTCCAGGTACGACACTACTGGCTGAATAAGTGGCTGGTGTCTCAATCTTATCAAGTGATTTGTTTACTTCTTGTAAAGTTAATGAAGCTATTTTCCAACTTACCTGGTGAGGCGAAGTTACCGTCGCCTCCCTTCTAAGACGTTGGATCTTATGACTCAGACTATTGTTAAGGCTCCGATAAGCCAAGATCATCACCTCAAGAGATCGCGTCTTTGTTTCTGCATTCCTTTCCGTTCATGACCACCCTCAATTACCGCAAGTCCAACCTCAAAGTTCCTCCACCTACTGGACGGCCCAAAATCACATCTGAAATCCGATTTGGCTGTTGAAGTTACGTGCCATCTGCTGTGGTTCAAACCGACAACATCCCAAATCCATTGTATGTAGATTTAGAATCTTGGATTCCACTCTTTGGACCCCCAACGACTTCAAAAACTACACTGAAATCTATCAATTCATGGAGTTCTGGTCATTAGAGGATGAGCAGCTTCCAAGCGATGTCATTTGTATCGCTGAAGGTTTTGGGGCCGGCGACCGCAATTTATGGCCTCTTGTCAAAGGTTGCGAGATGATTGAGCAGGTGTCAAAGGCTGGTAAGACATTTGCGATCCCAGTCAAAGACTTCCTTTCCAATGTCAAGGAAACAGTATAAAACCTTAAAGCTGATACCTGTGGGTACCAGGATTACAACCGAGGCGGAGAAAGCACCGGAGCGCGAAGGAAAAGAACGAATCACTTTTGGTGATGAGAACAGTCAAACTCAACAATGGGAAACAGACCTAGACGTAAAATGTGTGGGGCAGATGTATCATGACCACGGCTAGCCACATTCATTCAATCGGGAGGCCGCTTCTAGAGCTATTGATAACTGGTTGGAGTTTTCAGGCGCAGATTGGACGAAAAGGTCACGAGGCTATGGCTGGGAGCAAAGCCCGAGCGATTGGATTGTATGCATATGAATGCGTGTGAATATGTACGGATTCGAATATTCCTCCACCATCCGACTCTTCCCTGGGCGCGAAACCCAGGCGTGTCTAAGATAACGCGTCCAGAAGAACGTCAACTAAACACATTGAGTACGTCCCTGAGCAGTAATAGGGCTGATTCCAAATCCTTTGCCGCCAGCATTGCATCTTTGGCTTCGCTGAGTCAAGGCACCGCCATCCCAAGGCAGTGGCTTGGCGGCATTTGCGCACTTCTCTTCGCAGCTTCCGGCTCCCTGTTATGGCAAAGGTGCCCAGGTCAGCACCTACTCTTTTCTTTTTCACATCTGCATTGTAAGGGGGGAGCAAGTGACTATGACTTACTGTTTGAACACAGCAGTGAGATGCATCAGGGAAAAGACACTGGCACCATATAGCAGCCTGGGCAGAGGTGGCGGCGAGGATAGTGGCGAGAATTGCGAGACGGACCATTCTGGCGATTTAGAGATGGTGAAGGTAGACTAGAAGATGGGTGATAGAGTGCAGAGTTGTGCTAAGGCTCGTATCGTTCACTATGGGAATGGGACACCCAGACTTTTAAAGGCCTCTCCCGGGACATCAAGTGTAGTATCTTTGTGACTCGGCTAAAATCCGGTATCCTTCTTTGACAGCAGCAAGGGTATCGTGCCGAAGTCCGTGAAGCTCGTGTTAGTCGCAACGGTCTCTGGGTTTACCCCAGCAAACGGAAGTCTGTAGGGCCGAAAGTCTCAATTCCACGAATCGGTAGATACATCAATACACTATCAGCTTTTCCGGCTTTCTTGGCGCTGGGAGATCTTTGCAACGTTGCCGATGGATATTTCATCATCCATGCTAGTTCCATCTCAAGGTCCCACGTGGGTATCTAAGATAAGTATGTACTTCGTAGACCATTTAACGACAACGCTTCAGTCAAACACCTCCTAAATATATCCATTAGTAGAATAACAGATATAGATTTTGCACTGATAATTGTCAACAATCATTCAATTATTCAACAAACTGCTCTCTGATACCTATACGGCTGTGAGACGGCCTATACGAAAACCAACTTTACAAACGAATATTCGAATGTGGCACCATGTCGGCAGTTGCAACAGGGAAATTGGGGTGGGACTTTGTTAAACGCTATTCTGTGGGTTGTTGTCGGTGAGATAGATAGTGACTTGTTCGGCCAAGATGCCGGGCTGACACTGACATATGCGGGGAATGACATCTACAGGGTACAGGGTTCACACTTATATTGCGCGATATCTCCAGGACATCCTAGTAACCCTCAGGGTATGAGAATTGAGAAGAATTGACGCTCAAGCATAAAAGACGAAATAATTTAATCACTTTATGGCAGCTTGAACCAGTACTTAGGTTGCTTTATTATGTTGCCTACATGGTAGCAACGAATATTCTCTTGGAGACACTCACAAGACTATGCAAAAATGAGGTGTAGTAGTCTAGACACTGACGTGAATGTGACTTCGTTTGGTTGTGACATCTAATTAATGAGAATCGACGAGATAGGCCAACCCTTTCTTCCACCACTACTTCTCACAAATATGGATAGCCTGCACGTGGACAGATAACTGGCCTCGAGTATCAGTTCATCTGGTACGATAGAAGCGGCTTGGCAGTCCACTGACGTGCTCCACTGCGGAACTCGGCCTGAACTCTAATGGCGTGCTGAGTCAATTCCCTTGTCTCGTCTCTTTGAACTTCTAGATACCTGGTTGAGAACCCGGTTGGTACCACTGGAACATGTTGTACACAGATCCGTCACAAGAGCTTTGTTTCTATCCGTAATATGGGAATAGGGTCAATAGCTACTTAAGCGTCAGTCAACCCAGGAGTAATTTACCTCCGCATCCTTCTTTATCTACACCCAACAAAGCACCGACATCAAAACCAGCACAAAACCACCAACATGGTCCGACTTTCCGTCCTCGCTGTTATTTTTACTGCCATTAGCAGCGCTGCTGCCATCAACCTGACAAAGGTTTGCCAGTGCCTCTATGCGGATGGCTCCCACTGTTGTGTTCTTGTAAGTCATATAATCTGGATACCCTCTCTATGTTATAGTGGCCTGACCCGTTGAATGTGCATAGCTCCCTCAGGGCTCCTGCCAAGATGAATGCCGTTACGCTGGTAAGGGCGACAACAAGTGTAACGCTGATGGAAAGTACTCTAATGTGAGCTGGTTTACTGGTGTTGGTCGTCGCAAGTGCGGTCCTGAATAATGGGAGGGAAGAATGACGAGTGGAAATTGGGCAACTGGAAGATAAAATAGAGCATCAAGACTACGAAGGGCCTGTAATAGCTATAGAATCTGTTGTAAGATAAAGATGTGTAATTAACATCTCATACTCGGGCGACGGCTACTACAAATGTTCAATTGCACGACTAAACCAGACTTTACTCGTACACTAGCGACGTTAAAAACCCCTATGACCAAGAGCACATCCAAAGGTGCCTGACTGAGCCTGGCGGATGGGGAGCAGACCTTAAGATGAAACAATTCTATGCGCCGCCAAGGCGCTCAGATATAGTCGATTTGGTTTTGTTACGATCACCTTACAAAACAACCTCAGCCTTATTAGCCGGGTCCCGTAACCTAGCTAAACCCCGGCTTATTAGACCTTCGTAAGGGATAATACCCCTTATTACCCACAACCTCGTTTTAGACTCTTTAAGCTTTAGTACAATATTATTATTAAACCTACCTAGCCTCCTAACTAACTATTACACGTATATAATAATTATTATCCCCCCCTCTAGAGGAAGCTATCCTTAGCTTTAATTTACTTTAAATTATATTAGTAATTAAATATACATAGGTTATAGCTAAATTATAGTTCTCCTATAGTTAGGTAGCTATTATCTTTGCTTATTATAGCTAATAGTAGTAGCTCCTTTTACTATCTCCTAGTACTAGTATATTGTAATAGTTAGGTTTCTAAATAGGTAAACTAGTCTATTCTAAGTTTATATTTAATAGAGTTATAAAGTATAGTACTAAGTAATATATTAATATTACATCTCTTAATAGTAAATAAAAGGTATTTAAATAAAGAAGTATTATTAATAGCTATTAAGCTAAGTATACTAATACTAAGTAAATATATATAATATATTTAATAAGTAAGTACTTTAGTAAAGCAAGTACTTTAAAAATCCTTACTATTATCTTTTAATTACTAATAAAAGTAATATAACCTATTTAATTAATTAAAATTACTTACTATACTCTTTTCTAGATACCTTTAGAACTACCTAATAGATCCTTATATTATACCTAGTTTTACTATATATACTATATTATTAAATACCTAGTTTAACTAACCTTCCTTAACTACTACTTCTTAATAACTTACTTACTATCTATATATTAATATCTATCTAATTAATTAATTACTTATAATACTTTCTTTATAGTTATAGGGTTTCCTTTTTATAATTTAGTTCTTTTTAACTTTTAGTACTAGCTTAGCTTCTTATTTCCCTTTTAAAAGTTTTAAATCTTATTTCTTATTAGGATAGTTTTATATATAGTTCTTTTTACTATCTTAGTAAGAGATTAAATAACCTTAATAATTAACTCTAGAAAGTTATTATAATACCTTTTAAGTTAACTCTTAAGGTATTTAGTTTAAGATTAAGCCTTATTTACTATTATTAAGGTTTTTAAAGTCTAAGGAAAGAAAGGCTTAGCTACTTCCTTAGAAGGTAATATAGTTTATAGCTATATATTAAGCTTTAAGATAATATAATTAGGGTTAAAGGGAGTAAGCCTAGTTTCTTTAAAGCTTTCTTATATATTACTTTTAGTAAAAGTAGCTTTAAAAGTAGTATAAAAGGTATTAAAGAACTTAGTCTTAGAAATATAGGTTATAAAGTATTTAATTAGATACTTTATCCTTTACCTATATACCTTCTTAAGTATTATAAAATACCTAATATTAAGAGGCTAAAGTAGATAAGATATATAAGTAAGTATATAAAAGGTAATAATCTTATTATTCTTATAATATTTTTTAAAGTTAATAAAGTAATAACTTTTATAACTATTAAGGATTAAAAGGTAATAGAAACTAATTAATTACTTAACTATAGACTTATTAAAGTACTTTAGCTAGTTAAGACTTAGCTAGTTATTTATCTATTTGTTTTAGCTTAATATAATAGCCTAATTACTAGGGAGATTGTATTTTTAGTACTAATTTGTAAGGTAATATTAGCTTATACTAATAATAAATAGTAAGATTAATTAATCTTTAGTATTAATTACCTAGATTATAGTAATTTATTTATAGTTTCCTAGCTATATTAATTTTAGTTTTCTTTACCTTTCTAAGCTTATAATAACTATTTTAAACTATATAATACCTATTATAAAGATAGTTTTATTAAAGTTCTAAATATTATTTAATTAAATACTATACTTTGTAATTATATTCTTTATAAGCTAAAATTAGCTATAAATAATTATAGGATCTTTATATTTAGCTTTTTAGTAGTTATATCTTTAAAATAAATATATCTTTAGCTCTAGTTATTACTTAATAAAGTTATAAGCCTAGTATATATTAATAGGGAGTATATTATAGTTAGTAAGAAGGGAATTAGCTATTTCTTTTATAAAATATAATTATAAGGGAAATCCTTGTAAATCTAGGTTAAGAATAAATTACACTATTATATTCTCTTTCTAATTAGATAGCTTTTATAAATTTAGTATTAAATTGTATTATAATTAAATACTAATCTAGTAGTAATATAAAGTAAAGTAGTCAACTTTATAGATATCTATAGTATATTATAGGATTAGTTTAGGGTTATTTTAAATAGCTTAAAGAGTAAGAAGAATCCTAGCCTTATTTAAGGGTTATAATATATTAGGTAGTTAGGAATTAATTAATTAAATAGTTAAATATAAGGTTAAGGGATTTTTAAAGTACTTACTTTACTAAAGCACTTACTTATTAAATATATTATACTACTATAATTATAAAGGGAATAATAATAAGCTAGAATACTATTAGTCCTAGTATAATATAGTCCTAGGCTACTATTAGTTTATATAAGTATTAGTCTTTTAATAATTAGTTATATTATTAAAGGTTAGTATAAGTAAGGAAATAAAAAATATAAAGTATATATATATAACTACTTTAATTATAATATAATCTCTCCTTTCCTAGGGTCTTATTCCTAAGGCCTATTACCTTAATTAATATTATTCTTCTTTTAGTAAATCCTAACTTAAACCTTTTATTATTATATTATACTATATTTAACTATAATATATATAATAAGCAAGTATTATAATTAAGTAAGTATTATACTTTTCTATATATTCTTTATCATTTATATAATAAGATTTCTATAATTTAAGGATAACCCCTTTAGGGTAGGTTAAAGTATAGGCTTATCTTAATAAAAGTTACCTATATTAACTAAACTCTAACTATTGCTAATAAAGCTTTAACTTATATATACAGAAGGCTACTATATAAGGTATAGTAGCCTAGCTCTCTTCCTTCTTTCTATACCTATACCTATACCTCTTATACTACTATATAAGCATATAGTAAGTTAGTTAACCTTTACCTATTACTATATATTACTAACTCGTTTTATAGTAATACTAACTAAATACTGCAGTATTACTCTAATTACTAATTAGTACTATAAGCTTAATAATAAAGAACTTAATAAGCTAAAGATTACAAAGGCCCTTATATTAATTTTACTAGGGTCTATCTTTATATAAATAGCTATAGAGCTAGTAGTAGACCTTAATAAGGAGTATACTAATAAAGGGAAAGTAGCCTTAGTAGCTTTTAACTATAGATTTCTCCTTTTTATTTACCTTAATACTAAGGTACCTTAGCTTCTTAATAAGCTAGTATTCTTAAATAGACTAATAATAAAGCTTAAGATAAAGGTAGCTTTAACTAGTAATAAAAGTTAGTTTTTAAAAAAGGTTAATAAAGACTATTACCTATACTAGTTTATTTTCTTAACTAAGTAAGTAAACTATATAGTTATTGTTATAGTTAGGGCTCGGTAGGCAGGTAGACAGGGAACGCTTTAGGTAGAGTTAGATCTATTGCTATAGATAGGTACTATAGGCAGGTTAGGCTCTATTAACAAGACATAGCTTAAGGAGCTACGTTTAGGATCTAACTAGCGGTCTAGCTAAGGTTGCAGTAATAACGTATTGCTATGTAATCTAACCTACACTTGGGTATAGGGTAAGCAGGTCTGGTCTTGCGCTGTAATAGTTATAGAAATTACTAAAAGAGCCCTAGTAGTTAATATAAGGCTATAATTACTAACTTAATAATATATAGTATTCTTAGAGGGAAAGAATTAGATATATAAGGTTTTAAAAAGGGATTATATTTATATATTATTTATATATTAGTAAAAGTTAAAGTTAAGGTTACTTAAAGTTAAAAATAATAACTAGCTTATTAGTAGTTTAATTAATCTAAGTTATATAATAAGTTATATACCTTCCTTAACTTTTACTACTACCTTAGCTAATATATATAACTAAGTGTTATTAATAGTATTATTAATAGTAATTATATTTCTTATAAGTATAGTTAATTATTTCTTTCTTTACATATAGTAGATTATAAATATAGTCTCTTAGAATAGGTCTTAATACTTTCTAAGCTTTATTTTTAAAAAAGCTTATAGTATATTATACTTTATATTCTTATAGAGAAATCGCTTGTTATTGCAGCTAAGATGCTCTTTAGTAGCTATTTTCCTAGCTAGCCCTTCTAATATAGTTATCTCTCTGTTTAGAAATTATATACAATTCCCTTGCTAAAATAGCTAAAGAAGCTAATAGCTAAAGGCTGCTAGCTTAACCCTCTGTAGGACTAGGTTAGAATTAGGTATAACTAGGACTAAGGCTACCTAGAAGATATCTATATTCTATAAAAGTAGCTATAGGGCTTCTTTAATCTCTATAGGCTTAAGGTATATATTATCTTTATAGTAGTAGGCCCTTATAGGTGTAATACTAGTATACCTTACTAGAATTAATATAGCTATAAAATAGGTTAGTAGTATAGAGTAATAGGGGTTTATTAACTTACTATATGTAATATTAGGTATAGTTATAGAAGGAAGGAAGGGGGCTAGGCTACTGTGCCTTATATAGTAGCCTTTTATATATGTAACTGTGTTAGCAATAGTTAGAGTTTAGTTAATATAGGCAACTTTAGATAAGATAAGCCTACGCTTTAACCTACTCTAGAGGGGTTAACTATAAATTATACTTTATATTCCTTAGTATTAAACTATATAAAGTAATATATTTAGTAGTTATATATACTAGTAAGAAATTCTTATAGTTTATTTAACTTACCTTTATAGGGATCTAGTTAATAAGGGTAAAGGATTTCTCTTAAGTCTTTTCTAGTAGTAATAAAGGTAGTAGTATATTTAATATACTTTTTGTAAAGGTTCTAGCTTTATTTAGCCTCTTTATTTAGTCTTTTAGTAAGGTTAGTTATATTAGCTATCTTATTTTCTAGGTCTTTAATTTAGTTTCTAGCTATTTTTAAGTTAAACTGAGCTATATTAAGAAGTTTATTATATTACTTACTAAGCTTATAAATCTTTTACTTAAGCTTAGTAACTTTATTTTTATAACTACTTAAGTAAGTAAAAGTAATATTTACTTTATTCTTATCTTTAGTATTTATAAAAAGGTTAACTTTCTTTTTCTAGGTAAGGTTAGTATTTAGTAGTATTACCTAAGGTATCTATTAGCTATACTAAGTAGTAAAAGGTTAGTTTAAAGTAATAGAAGCTATTATATAAATATTACTTAGTATTATATAGTATAATTTAAATAAAAGCTATTAATATATAATAGTTATAATTTCTAAGAAATAAACTAGTTTATACTAGGTTTATATTAGTAAATACATAGGGTATAAGTACTAAGTATTATAAAGTATTATATCTTTTAATAGTAAATAAAGTAAGTTAAGTATATTTAAGTAAAGAAGTCTTATTAATAGCTAGTAAGCTAAGTATTTTATTTAGTACTAAGTAAATATATATATATATAATAATCTTACTAGTATAATTATAAGCTTTAAGAGAAGGCTTATAATTACTTAGGTAAGTTAGTAAGTAAGTTTATAGTTAGTATTATAAGCTTAGGTAAGGCGTATATAGGTATAGGTAAGCTAAGCTCTAATTAGTAAAAAAATATAAGGTATATATAATATAACTACAGGGATTGTAATAAAGATATATTTATAGTATAGAAAATAAATTATTTAATATATACTACTTTTTAAAGTAACTTAAGACTTAGCTACTAATACTATAAGTAATAGTATTTTAAGATTTATAAGATTTACTATTAGCTTTATCTTAGTTAATTTACTTATATTTTATAATAGAAAATAAAGAAATCTACCTTTAATTTTATATAATAGCTATATTTAAACTTAAGTAAATTATTCTTAGAAATAAATAGTTATTTCTATTAATGTAAAAAGTACCTTATTACTAGGGTTTAGACTAACTAAGTAACCGGTAGCTCTGTCTAAATACCTAGTAGCATCTTCGTACTTTGTTAGGATCTCCAGTGCATGTAAGACCCTTACAGCACTCATATGCACCGTTGTTACAGATGTCTCCTTCGGTTCGGCAAGCGCGTTCCTTCTTACATTCCCGAGCGGCTGAAACTTTAGGGTTCACCCAGGTGCAAACATCACTGCAGCACTGCAAGTCAACCCGGCAAGCTTTGCCGAGAGCACGGCATTCGTCCATCTTGCATACTTTGAAAGGCTTGTCGTCCACATCGCGGCAAAAGTAAATACCGCAGCAATCTAAAGAAGAGCTGCACTCTTCGCCAAAATCTTTGCATTTACCAAAACCCTAGAAACATATTAGTGGCCTGAGGAATTGAAAGGCATGTTCATACTACAAACATCACCTGGTCTTCTCACGTCATCGTCGTCAAAGTCTTGTGCGTAGACAATAGCGACGAGCATTGCAAAGGTGCCGAGAACCGGTAACTTCATATTGACGGAACAAAGCTTTTGTAGGTAACTGATAGAAGATCTGTTGTTGGTATTTGTGGTAGTGCAGTGTTCAAGTTGTTAATTTTGTAGATTGATATTTGGGGTGATAGAAGAGGGCTTTTATACCTCTTATCTGCTTTGCTAGATAATGCATTGTCTAGTAGCATTAGTAAAATTAACTCTTTAGTTAGCACTGGTACATTAATTTGCTAATAGGATACAAGGAATTCTAAGGAATATCTTGTACCCAGCCCCCTGGACCCCTAGAATACTAGAGAGGGAGACTCCTCCCGTTATTTAATAATACGCTACTTTATATTTCCGGGTTAAAAATCAGAGTAACAGAAGAGAACAGCCTCTAGCCAAACTAACTTAGCTTTTAAATATGTGGACTGAGACACGGCAGAGAGAAAGGGCAATTAAAGGATCCAGGATATAGAAAAGAGAATAAGAGTAAAGGAGACAACAGCCTATACCTAAACTGACTTAGTTTCTAAGTATGTAGACTGAGACAAAGCAGAGATAAAGTGCAGGTAAAGGATTTAAGATATAGGAAAGAAACTAAAGGTTGGCTAAGAGATAGTAAGGAAAGTGAACTAATAAAGTAAAGATTAAAATATATCTCTAGTAGAGTTGAATTTAAACTGTAGTACTAGGTTATTGCATTAGATATATAGGTTATAATAAACAGGGAATAATATATTATAAATATACGCTTGTTGTATAAGAGTTGTACAGGTCATAAGTGATCGGGACAGTTCGCTAGTGTAGGCACTTGTCTTAGTTCTGTTTGACCCCACCTTTGTGCATTGGCCGCGGATTTGCTTCTGCTCATTCCCATTCGTTGATGAAGCCCAGCAGGCGGTTGTAAGGGAGGGTAAGTGTGGATTCGTGTCATTCCAAGGACGCTACAACTGCATATTCACAAGATGTGTTCATAAGATGTCAAGTATCATTTCTTACATTGCAATCTGTGTTTCAAGTCAGGAACTAATGATAAGCCATGCACCTTCTCTTAAGCAGTGTTCAATGTACTAAATCATTCAGATATCATTGACAGGGTCGATCAGGTGCATTTCCATTACCGTGTAACGGACTACATCTCTTACTGGCGTCAGCATTGCATCGGATAAAATGAGGCCTGTACTGAGACATAGTATTCCAAGATCAATTTGACGATAACTTCCTTGGAAAAAGTCCATTGGAGTCTCAGCAAAGTATAGCTGACTTTTGACGAGCGATCTGTTTGACTCACCGCCAATTACTCTTTCCCAATATGAATCTGAGTGCATGGCAAGTTAATGGCGTTCTACTCGCCACTGTGTCAAGTTTCGAATTTGGATTGGTTCATTGATTTGCCGGCATTGTTCTCTCTTGTCTCACAGACTAGCGGTGAGACTTATGCATAGTCATGACCGAGACAAACGTCTCGGCAACTTGAATCCTTGGTTTTCTGCTTTTCAGCGTAAGCAGTCTTGAATTTCGTGTTTCACAGGGTATGTCCTTTATCAGCTGCGTATATTTTACCAATCATTCAGATTCATCAACTGGGGAGGCTTGAACCGTTAACCATGGTGCGTAGGCCAGTCTCGCTAGTGGTAGATATTTTTTAATTAACCCAGTGTCTTGCAGAGATGTTTTAGTAACATAACACGGATTCTCTTACACTCTGAAAAGTTAGTGTCTTAGAGAAATTATGAGCTCATTTTAGGAAGACGCCTCCATTTCGAAAAAAAAAGGTGCATTTGAGACTTCATTTTTAACTACCTCATGTCATATACGTATACCCAAAGCAGATCCAAACAAAACAAGCAAGTTCATTTGTCTGAAAACGAGACAGTGGCGTGAGGCAGTGCATAACAGACGATATGCCCAGCGGGCAAGATAGACCTACGGCACTCGAAATGGGAAGTCTTTGGGGACCACAATGGAGGCCCAGTGACACCAGACTATGGTAGATGTTGGCAAAGTCTCTTCAGACTCCCCTACAGAGTTTCGACTGCTTGTAAAGCAATGCCAGAGAGTCGAGACTATAAGTGACGGTTACTTTTACATTGATAGACATGCCTCTCTACTTGACTTTGTGCCCCAATAGGAGGATAAGTATGGGCAAGTGGAGACTAGCGTTGAGCCACCAACATTCCTATATCGTTCCTCGCTCTGTTTACGCTGGAGTCGCCATACATGTACAGAGTGGCGTTTCCGTGTGATGAAATCATGAAAGAGGGGAAAACCTTGAGTTTGGGGCTGTGTCTAGGACATACATATGCAAGAGTCCCAAAACGCCAATTCTGTCTATAGGATTCCATCTTGTGTTTCAACATGCCGCGACTCACGGAGGGTAAGGATGAAAAACATGCTTTGACGTGTGAATTATTGGAGGACCAAGAAACATAAATAGCTTGCTGTCTCTAGCATATTCAGTCCTCATCTTCAGATAAACGTTCAAGTCAGACATCCTCATTACAAAATCCTCACCTCCAAACATCATCATCATGAGTGATGAGCAAGTCAACAGCAAGGAGCCCATCTTGGAAGAGGGCAAGTTCGAAGATGCCACTGTTAGTGGAAACACCATTTATGTAAGTTAAATTTATATTTTACGTCTACTTGTGAAGTCCTTCTTCTTTGCTAACTCTCATGTCAGATTCGCTGGGATGTCAAGGGTGGCGGTGATCGTGATCACTATCCCGGTTTTGACACCTGGGAGCCTTTGGAAGGCACTCCGTAATATCACCCAGAGTCATATATTATTTCTAATAACTAATTTCGAATGCAGAAACATTCAGGGTCTGACTGTCCGCTCCGCCGTCAACGTCTGGATCTATCTTAACAAGTAAGCTGTCTCTTTACAACTTTGTGTGAGGGTTCATGCTAAATATAGATAGTGATAGTACCGACAACAGATTCTCCGGCCCAACTGAAGGCAAAAAGAAGATCGACGCTCGACGTACCTCTAAGTACAAGGTTGTGCAACGTTGATTTATCTCAAGTGCTATGGTTTGCTTATTCCAAATGTTTATATCATTAAAATTGATTCAGATCTTAGCAATGTAGCAATGCAGAATATGCTGCTCAATGCATAAGAAGAGATAAATTACTTATAGTCACTTATTATTCACCAATAAATAAACCCTGGCCAGGTATCTAAATTTCCTAATCTACTTGTAAAGTTATGTAGCAGAGCATTGTATAGATAGTTCAAGTTAATCTATAACTAAAAGCTTTTAATTACTGTAAACTCATATAAAGGCAAGGGTATTAACATTAGCCTTAATATTAGTGAATTCTCTATAATAAGCTACATCAAACTATATATCTACAAAGAGATGGTATGGTGGCAGAGATGGTATGGTGGCAGAGATGGTATTTTTGTCGGAGGACTCATCTACCGGTGCGTAGTTGACACGGGACATACCGGGTCGTCGAGAGCGACTGGCAGCAAGGCTAGGCGGTGTTGAGGTGGTTGGCTGAGGAGCTGATCGTGGAGTTTTTACTCTAGCCAAGGCTTTCCAAATTGGTCCCAAGTCTACTCCATTCTCCTTGGTGCGGTTATGCGCTGTCGTAAGTCCCGTTCGTTCGAGTGCAGACTTTTGGGGGTGTTCGTGGATGCCGGCTAGCGACACGATGGATTGAGGGACGGAGACTGTATGCTAGGCGGAAGACAGAGCGCTGAGTAGATTTGCTTTGGACGAGACAGCGTTTTGCGAGTGTTGTTTTCGTCCCACACGCAGGTGGCTCAATGAGCGAGCGTGGTCTCAGAGCGAACGGCGGCCATCGAGGCTATCGATCGGTTGAATGAGGGCTGGGCTCGAGGAAGCTGTCGGGTGGAGGCGTAAATCGGGGTATTCGACGGCGATTTCGGGATATCGAGAAGTAACATAATGGTGGTCTTGTGTGAGAAGGTCGTAAAGATGGTTAGCAGTTTGTCTGCGAATGGCGACACGTGAAATGGAAAGCGCGTGGAAGTTGGAGTGTCGCAAAGGAAAAGGGCGAAAATTTGGAGTCGAGTCGGGCTGTTGAGCCTCGGAAATCGATGACGTCAGCAGCTCAATCGGCAAGAGCAAAATCCTACAGGAGAGGTGCTCAAATGCTGTCAAGTGTCAAAAAGAAAATGGGCGACTGGCGCAAACGTCTCGAACGAATGACAGGTAAGCAGCATGACCAAACAAGCAATTGGTCGATTAAGCTTTTGATGGCGCAGATCATTTGTGGGTAGAGCTATACAGGCGGAGTTGGCTGTTAAAAGTTGAACCGTGCATCCATCGCTGGGACTGCTGTTTTGGAGAGTTTGCGGCGACACATCAGCCAGTTTGATTGAGCTCAGCCTTTCATTCACAGTTTTCCATCAACTTTAATCCAATTCCACCTGCTTATTTTCTACATTAATTGCATCATCCTCAACTTTTTCCTTTTTCCTTTTTCCAGTGTTCTATTCCGCTCTGCATCTGTCCCAGTGTCCCCCAATCAATCAGCACATTTTTTCTCCAATTGTCATCATCAAACAACGACAAACAGTTTTTGCCTTCTTTCAACATCGTCACTAACAGCAAGAATGACCGCCTCTCCACGAGAAGCAGTGTCTCAAAACAAGATGAACAATGAAACTGCGCCTGGTTTGTCCATTCGGGATCTGCTGATTCGAAACCCCGGGTTCGCTATCCATCCTCTTGAGTGGACCGCGCACCATCTTGAGCTCGTGAACTGCCATTTCCAGGATGCCAGTGTACCCCCAGACGCCAAAACGCCTGTACACCAAGAGGACTCCATCAAGAAACTGAAAGATCTGCTCGATGTTTACTGCTGGAGGTCCCAATTGTTTATCGACCTTCTCACCAATGAGAGAAGCCCCTTCGAACATATGGAGTATGTCGTACCCATCTCGTCGCCCGTGGTTCTTTTCCCTTACTAACGCTCTGTCCGTATCTAGGGGTAAACCAGGATTTTATTTCGACAGACGCAGAGTGCTTCTAGCCGATTGAACTGTCTTAGTTCTCAAGTCATCGGCCACAGAGGAAACCGTCGTCCCCACCGCGCCACTCGTTGTCGCCTTTCTGGATTACGATACTGTCATACGGGCGCGTGAGCAGCGATTTCCCTCAGGTGACTCATGGACTCTGAACGAGCCATCTCGGGAATGGAACAAACGCAAACTTCGACTCTGCACGCCTAAGATCTGGAACCGAGATCCATACCTCCTCTGCGTCATGCTAGCTTTGGCACAGTACAAATGGGTTTTATTTGAAAGCGAACGCTATCCTGTATGTTTCAATCACTCCATCGAGGCCTTTGCTAACTCTTCCTTAGGTTCGTCTTGTTGTCCACACATCCGATGACAAGGTGAATGCTCATGTGTTCCAGGCCGACTTTCCCATAGGTGTCGTCGACCAAATGATGACTCCTTCGACTAGAACGAACGACACCTGGCCTACGATCTACCATACCAAGATCGCATACGAGCCATATGGCACCTTCGCTGACCGCTTGACCTCGCACCTCCTGAATGTCAACATCCAGACAGCAGCTAAACGAGATGAGGCGGGCAGCAAGACGGTTAAGTCAGAGCTTAGCATTCGCACAGCTGCGTTGGTATGAAATTGGGATCGCTGTCTTTTCTTGTTCCTTAGCCTCACCATTATGTTCGGTAGTAAGAGAAAGGCTTTGTACAAGCATCGAAAACATAGACCTTCGAAAGTGTATATGTCTTGAGGGAAATCTGAACTCTCATTCTCTAGAGCGCGGGTGAAACTTGTCGGGTTCCTTCAGGTAAACCGACGGTAATCACAAAGAGAACTAATATTGGCAACACCGAATCGATTAACGACTACAGTCAAACTTCCCAACCTGCCTGAAGTCACGTCGTGATAGGGTTCTGGACTTCAGCCGTCTCGTCGCTGTCCATTCGGCTCAGTGGTGCTGGCGATTTTCGTTTGGGGCTCACACCATCAGTAATTACTGGTCTTGTGCCACGAAACGCATGTTGGGATGAGTGCCAATTTCAAGTCGATTGTCGGCGTTGGCGATTGGGCATTTGTTCTCGGGGACAGTCAACGTATTCGGTGGGTTCGTAGCCTAGGAAAGAACTTGTCAGCTGTCAGTAAAGGGGCCCTAAAGGACGAAAGTATTTGACCATCTTATGCAAACTTAGGTCAGGAAATATCGCAGTTTAGATTTGCAATCTAAGACTTGGAGGACATCTCCTATAAGGCCACGTGGGCGCATTTATCTAAACGTTGTCTTGCTGGTAGTTGGACGTAATGATGAGGGCAGCCAGGTTCAAATGGCATTTTCTCCAGTTGCCGCGAAGAGGCAGGTAAAAGCAGGACCGCCTGTGAACACCTTTCTGAACAAGCGCTACTTCCTTTGATCTGCCGTCAATTCATCAGCATTAAAGACGAGCATGAACACTGTTCTAGTCATTATCCTTTTGCGGCGGCCACCAGCGACTGCGCCACAGTTGATGGCACTCCTCAACCTCTCTACGAGAATTTCTGTACCGAGATCAATCGTTTCGCTCCTTCAAGTCCAGTTTGTTTGATGATGTTGCAAGAAGAAACAGGCCACTGATACTCGGTAGGGCCCGTCACCTGATACGGTTGACCGATGCCTTCAAGGAGGCTCATGCGCGCGCTTTGCTCTCCCAAATCAACAAGCTTCACCTCGCCGGCCGCGATCCCTCCCTCCCTGCTGTATCATCGTGACACTACAGCTGTCAAGGACAGTTATAGTCGCAACTCTGCTCTCCATACGTCTTCTCGCTTACTGCGACCAGATCCGTCATGGCATTACGAACGATGACAGCATTTGCTGCTATGCCTCAACTCTGGTTGCAGCTGCTTGATGTTCTCACGTCGCGGTCGAACAAAACATGACAACTAGATGACCGGTACAAGTTCTCGATAGGTCGATTCTTTCCCTTCCATACCCTTTTCCATGTGCCAATGCACTCACTTGTCGCTAGGTATCATGTATGCACATTACTCTTCCCGTCCCGCGACGACCAAGCCTTTCTGAAGTTACCAACAACCACGAAGCGCGCTCTAGCCATACGAAGTATCATAGAAATACTACTGTTGTCAGTGCGAGCTGAGCATACCTACAATTCAACTGCTAAGCGCGCTCTTCTCTTCCGACTATCCCATCTCGAGTCCGCGTCGTATTTTTCACATTTGTACCTGTTACAGAAGACAAGCGCCTCGGACCCTGTCACTGTCGATCGCGCCGCTATGCCGTTCGAAAAGGACACCGAATATGACCTCAATTCTCGAGCATTATTGGTCCCCAACACCCAAGCGTATGGTACCTCGATCCCTCTGACCATCTGGCGTCCCAAGTCTATTCTTCCAAAGAGCCTGACATTTCAGTATATGCATCCCCCTGATATCCCGCGTCGCTAGAGAAGGGATGAGGGATTCCCCAAGCGCCAGGCAACCCTTGGTTCCGATGACTTGGACTGCGTTCTATCCTTGTGAGTTGAAGCTTGAGCCGAGCGTGGCAATGAAGGCGTCGTCGGGTTCCGACGGGGCGGAGTTCATGAAGTGAACGGTAGTGATATTAGAGGGGTAAGCAATTGCAAAAGACGTATCCAGTAAGCAGAACTTGTGCGTAAGCCAGAAATGCCTTTCTATCAAGTCGTGGGCTCTGCATCTTGCTTTATCGCAACACTTACACTCCCATCGATGCTCTCCCGCCTTTCTCAGTCCTCTCCATTCCCTGGCATGGTATCCTTTGACTCCTGATCAATCATTTGATGGGGCACTTGACCTTAGGTGAACACGGCGATAATTTACTAACTTACAGACAAATCGCAGCTGATGGCTAGCATATCATGGATCTCATACAGCCGTACTTTTCAATTGTAATAAGGGTCGTGCTGGACCGATGTGAGTTATGAAACTTGTCCTTGTTGCTATTGAAGACTCCAAGAGAGGTTAGTGAAGCATCTAGAATTGTTCTTCACCTATGTTTGTCAACGTCGGACTTTCACTCGTGTTTCCTTTCGAACGGATACGAAAAGGCTTCCACTCTCGGTCTTTTCTCGCACTAGATGCACAGCGGCAACTCCTCTCCAGGGTGTTGGCGAATTAGCCCCGAAAGGCATAACGGACGAAATTATTTGGTCATCTTAGACCAGCACTTAGCCTATTTTATACTGGCACCCCAGAGTACAGTTCATCCGTTGCCCATCTACCCGGTAATCACTTCTTCAAAGAGTCATATTAATCGCCCTTGGAAAGCGAATAACCCATGCATCTGTTCTTCCACCCATTGGGCTGCGCCCTTGCCCTGCATGCCGCACCTCGTAAGGATGACTGATCATCTCGGCCCTGCATGCCGGATCCGCTGTTCGGACCCTGGCCGCTGTTGGAGATTGGTGGATATCGATGGTATTCAAGATGGCCGCGGGGTTACACTACCGATACAGGCTGGCTCCGACTTGGCGGGTCCGGGGGTCAAGATCTTATTGCTGACAGCAGATATAATTTTCAACCTAGTAGAATATTTCTGCTGACCTCTTTCTTTTCTTCTCCACCTCGCACTTCGTCCTTTTCCATTCTCTCTACCTAATCCTTTAACTGAGCCCGTAGAGAGCAGTCTAACCATGCACATCTCGTCTGCAATTTTCGCCGCCGTGCTGGGCGCCTCAAGTCTTGTCGCCTCAGCTCCTACCGACCAATCATCAGGAACTGATTTGGTGCTGTCTCTCAACGAGAAGGCGACGTCTGCGCTGAAAAAGGGAGACGTAAAGTCCAACGGACGTTCCGGATCCAAGAAATGCACCATCTTCAACGCCGCTGTTCGACGCGATTGGTGAGTGACCCAGCAGGCTGTCTCAGACCTTCGTTAATCTCCTACAGGAAAACGCTTTCCAAGAAGGACAAGAAGGCGTACATTGGTGCTGTGCTTTGCCTGCGAAAGAAGCCTTCCAAGGCCGACCCTGCTTTTGCGCCCGGTGCTCGAACCAGATATGATGACTTTGTTGCTGTCCATATCAACCAAACCTTGAGCATTCATGGCACAGTCAGTGACCTCTTCCCTTAAACATCAGACGGCTAACAGACAAAGGGCAACTTCCTCACCTGGCATCGGTACTACACTTGGGCCTACGAGAAGGCCCTTCAAGATGAGTGCGGTTACAAGGGCACCCAGCCTGTACGTAGATCCTCTCATACCAGTGAAGGTCCGCTTACGAACATCACAGTACTGGAATTGGTTCGAGACCGGTGACTTTGCCACGAACCCTCTCTTTGATGGTTCTGACACAAGCATGAGCGGCGACGGCAAGTTCTTCAAGCACAACGGTTCAGTCTCTGGCGGAGGAAACATCTTTCTTCCTAGTGGTAACGGTGGCGGCTGTATCGAGACGGGTCCTTTTGCTGGCGAAGTCGCCAATCTGGGTCCTCCTTCCCCAGGGATGGACGGCATGGAAGCGACCAAGACGCCTCTGAACTACAACCCGCGTTGTCTTCGCCGTGACCTTACCTCCTACGCCGTCGAGCAGTGGATGACGCTACCAAATCTCTACAACGTCACCCTCGGAAGAGCTTCCCATTCCATTAAAGCCATGCAAGACGAATTTCAAGGTCGGTTTGGAGACAGGTTCTTAGGCATGCACGCTGCCGGCCATTTCATTATGGGAGGCGATGCGTCGGATCTCTACTCGTCTCCCAATGACCCCGTGTTCTTCTTACATCACGCCATGGTCGATTACGTGTACTGGATCTGGCAGGCGTTGCATCCCAAGCAAGCCAAGGATATTGCGGGCACAATCACCATCTCCAACCGACCTCCCAGCAGAGACGCTCTGAAGTCGGATCCCCTGAACATGGGAGTTAATGCGCCCTTGATTGCTATTGACGATGCCCTTGATACCCTCAGTGGTGCGCCTTTTTGCTATATCTATCTTTAAAAGTCACAGTGTTGGATGTAGGTGCTGCGGTTGAAGGGGTAATGAAGGGTTCGGTAGACACTGCGTTACACTATTAGAATACTCTACATACTTGTCTCATCACATTTGTTTCTGGCTCTGCCGTAAATAAACCTTCAACTTGTCGGTCCTTTTTTAGGAAGGGGGGACAACAGGAGATTTACTAGGAGCAGGCCGCTGGAACCGTACGGATAAATAAGACGTTGAAAACATAGTTCTTAGTTCTACTCCTCTGGGTGCAATGCCGCATAAGGCTCCATTGTGTCAAGCCAAGCTCGTTGATGTTCGAGGCACCAGTCTTGTGTGAGAAGAAATGCATGATAATGCATCTGTTTACCATCACAGTGAACTTTGAAAGCAGTGGTCTCTAAGGTTGGGTGGCATAGGAATGCGGGTATTTTAAAATGGTTAACAAGGGAGCATGCCAAGCAATGTTGATGTTTTCAGCCCTTTGTCATTGGACACCTTACTTTCAGCTTCCCCATGTGGCTTGAGACTTTCGTCACCATCACCTCATTTTGAGATCTCACACTTTGTATTTATTGGTTATCTTATCCTTGGCATTGAGAGCTGAAGGCTCTAGTTGATTCTTGTGGAGAATGCCTTGTCTTTTGGCACAAGGACCCCGTTCAATAAATGATTGCCGATGCACTTTCGTCTGGCAGCTACGCTGTCCTCCCTTCTTTACCAACCCTACATAGAGCACGAATATAAGATATAGTACGATGACATATCGTGATGACTTACAGGACATCGGTACCGCTCCATCGCTTCAACTCATGAGTCAAGAAACGAAGCGTCCAAGGGCTATATCCCAGGACGTTCATGCTCAGCATGAGGCTAGCAGGAGTTCAGAATACGCCGCCACTTCAACGAAAGTTGCGCCCGGGCATTTGTCGTCCACGTTGCTATCGAACATAGTCCCAACATCTATCAACAGACGATATTCGTGGTGGCAGAGCATTGGCCCAGTCAGCGCTTCGATCCTCATCGTGGCAACCCTGGTTATACTAATCTCATTCTTCATTCTTCTTGTCCTATGGTGTGGAGCTGAGGATGCTATTAACCGCAAGACACCTAGTTTTCCAAGTTTTTGGAGGATGATTGTCTTGAGACAGTGGACCACACGAGTTATCACCATTTGCTCCGCCGCAATTCGGACTTCTATATCCCTGCAGATCGGTGTGCTAGTTTCTGCTTTAGCAGCTATTGTACTCGAAACGTCTGGAGCGCGGATGATGGATATACCATTGTTATCCATTGAAAGAATACAGTCAAACCCATTCGGTATCCTGCCTGCTGTCTTGAGGCAAACTTTAAACGGGCTGGCAGGAGCTTTGCACTCCTTCATTATCGTTACATCAGTCATCATCTTACTTGTCTCCAACCTGAACTCTACAGTATTACTTTCAGACTTGGGACCTGCTCGAATTGCTGGACAGCCTACCATTAACGACAGTTTCATTTCATATACCACATATGCCGATCAACTTGACACAACCGTTGTATCCTGGAAGTCGAAGCCTGCGGCGCAGTGGCGGTTCGCTGAAGCACGAATTGGCCCAAACAGATACGGGGACACTGGAAGGGTCTATCGTGCCTTTCTGCCTTTTCCAAACGTTACTACAAGAACATCACTTGAGTACTATTCAGGACCTGCTGTGGTCGCCAACACAAGAACCGTTTGCGTTCCCCTTCCACAGGATAACTTCACCATCGAAACTAAAAGACGGGGAGATTTTATCGAGAATGGACCAACACTTTGGTTACGGCAGAAATTGCAATATTCAACCAGGGAATGTGCAGTCATTCCAGCGGATGAGGGGAGAGGATGGCCTACTACTTTGTGTGCTGGTGAAACACTGGATTTCGAGAATCAGTTCATTGATGAGCTAGAGAGTGATAAAACAATGCGACTCGAGAATGAAGAAATTCGAATGAGAAAAATTGTCATCCTGAACACAACGGCTGATATTGAGTCACTATACGAGAATAACACCATTCTTCAACCCAGGACGCCCAAGCGGCTCCAAAGACTGTCGTTGAAAGAAGATGGTCCATGGACAAGAATCTACGACAGTACCGGTCTTGAGATAATAGCTGCTACTTCTTGTTACTATAACATCCGAAAGGCGGGCATCTACAACGTCACCATGACCGGAGACGCCATCCGCGAGGAGCCTCAATGGGACCCTAATACCAATCACACAACGACTCATGGTGATGACTGGGAGGGCTTCTGGAAAGACAAAACCAAGGAGATTTTATACCAGTTCGGCGTGGGAGTTGACGCTAACGACACGGCGAAACGTGGCATTCTAAAACTTAACATTGCCTCCCGGGCGAATACGACGGATCAGATTAGCATTACAGGGCCGTTATTTGAAGAGCCTCTGCTGACAGTTCTGGACGAGATGTCGCTGGAATCGAACACGACATGGAAAATGGGATACGGGGTACCGTGGCAGGCACATGAATCACATACCCTGGTTTTCCAAAATATACTACAGGAAACTGGTGATCCAGCGCTTGCAGTTCAAAGTGTATTAACCAGACTTCATCAGGCGACATACTATAGCCTTATGGATGGCTATGATCTTGCATACCCAGTCACTACTATCCATGTAACAGAGACAATCGTCCCAGTCCAATGGTTGGGGCTCGCTCTCGTTATCAGCATGGCCGCTCTACATCTTGTCCAAGTCTTTGTTATAATGACTATCTTTCTAATGAGGACAAGGCTCTCTGCTCTGGGAAACGCGTGGCTAGCTGTCGCACAGGCAACACACGTTACTAATGCCCTTGAGTCAGCTGAGAATGACTTGGACAAAGAGATTGAAGAAAGGGCAGAGGCCACTGGGCACGATAAAAACATTTATGTCTTATCTCGTTGTGAACAAGAGGGGAAGATGGAGGTTCGTCACATTCGAGGGAGAGGCTGAGTCACAGGCCAGGAACAAGGTCGTTGGGGATGTAAAGCCAAAATACTGAGCCTTTTCCTCTGCAAGAGAAACGTAGAGCAGACAGACGTTGTATTGAGAACCCTGTTGATGTGAACCTTTCCACGTTAAAAATGGCTGGGGAGAGCGTGCGACAGCCTAATTATGTATTCCCGTGTCTTGACGCTTATTGTCTCTCCGGCAGCATCGATCTCATAACCCACGCCCTTTTCTTCACACAGTATCAAGCTCATCCTGCTTGCGTTTCTATCCCCGCGGCTCCTTCCTCCTCCGCATCCTTTATCTTGAGACCAGCGAGCTACTGTCGCACCACTCGTTCCGAGAAGGTCGCGTGGGGTGCGAATGGGACCTGGACGTGCTTTGTCGCAGGCCAGACGAGGTTGTGCATGACATCGGTCGGGTTATCGAGGGCGTGGAGGAGGCTGGGGGGATATTAGCGCGGAAGATGTGTGTGTTTGTTTGGTCGGGCTCAATGGTAACTAGCAACCGGACCTAGGGAATGGATCGTTAGTAAAATAAGGGACTAGGACAGTTAATTTGACGTATGAAGAGTGTTTCTGGCGTGTTCTTTCGTTTGCGATAAAGGAGTTGGGCCAGAAACAGGAAATGGCAGACCAATTACGGATTCTCGAGCCACAACATAGGAGTGAACTCGCGCACTCGACGCTGGTAGACTCTGCTGGCAGGAATATTGAAGGCCCCATCAACAGGGTAGCTCTGAGGGTTGAGGGTCGTCGACACTGCTTGAAACGTTTCTCATACAGAGGGTGGCCAAAGATAGGCTGCTACGCAAGTTTGAGTTTCTTGCTCATGTTCTTGACTTCCCACTCTGGCATATGCAGCCCAAGCTTGTTGTGGAGGGCTGCGCTGTCAACAGCACCCTGAGCTTGCATCAACAAGTCAATGCAGGCAAGCTTAGTGCAGCTGAATCGGCCATTGGACAGCTATTTAGTGTAGTCTTCTGTATCATCTGACTTGTTGTTGCTAACAGGCGAAAGCGGTGGTGGGGGGGAGAGCGGTGGACCTGAGGCGATCAAAACGGCAGTGAAGGATTTTGAGATGATTAAGAATGTAGAATACAGGGTCACAAGGAAGTGTGGGTTTTCGACGCGCAGTCTATGCAAAGACTTTGTTAAGGGCGTCTGATGTTCAACGGGACGCTTATGGGAGAGACCGAAGAATGAATGAGAGATTGCTATGGTGATTCACTTGTTGATTAGTTATTTTTATTTTACTCCCGTCAAGAGCTGCGACGCACCACCCATTGATCTATCGGTCATTGCAAGAATTCTACTGCAACAGATGTTAGAGAATTTTGAATCTCCTCCTCTCCGCGAAATCCATGGCAAGAAAAGACAGATTAATTTGACCTGCACATCGACCGGCCTCTCTGTCAGATAAAAAGGAAACGGAAGCTTTTGCCTCGACACGGGATCGAACCGTGGACCTTGTCATTACTAGTGACACGCTCTACCACTGAGCCATCGAGGCAATCTTATTGGTTGTTTGAAAATATTGGTACAGCTACTCTATATCGGGATGCTCTCTGATACGTCGAGAAAGGGTCCTTGAATAGCAACGGTAAAAGTCCGACCGAACCGCTTCTAAAAACAGGATGGAGGCTGGCGGAAACGCCCATCTATTGGCATGCTCACTAGAACTTGTCGTGACGGAGGGTATCCGTATTGAACAATAAGGTTGTTTGAAGAAACGACGTTCCGTCCGTAACAATCTGCTTGGCAAGAACATTTAATTGCGAATACGTCTGAAGAAATCAGCATTACGCCCGATGGTAAAGTAACAGTCGGAGACAAATCTAAAATTAAAAGAAGTGTAATTTGATAGCACCAATCGCAGTCGAATCACAAATGAAAGCCGACTCATGTTGAGGAACTCCAACACGACCTCTGCATAGGGTAGCCTCAAACAAATTTTACAGGGTTCAGAGCAACGAGTCATTAAACGGGACTAACAGTAGGTCAAGGAGGATGAAGTCAACAGTCGTAAGGATTAAAGAAGCAGGCTATCCATGGGAAATTTCCCTCATTTATATAGTTATATTTCATCAATTCATTTCCTTCTGCCCTGGAAGGCAGCTGTTGCTTGACCATCGGTTTGTCCCTCGGGTCGACAATCTAGGCTGTCAATTGCGAGCCACCTTCACAACAAAGACCAAAGAAGATTATGGGAGTATTAAGTGCTACAACAAGACCTGCCCAACGATCAAGTACCTATTTCTCAGCACCACACTCATCTGCCAGCAATCCAGATGAACCAGTTGCTGCGTACGCGAGCTCAATAGCGATGGAAAGATCTGGGTGTTTTCAAATTTTTGAAAGGCACAGGCGACGTATCCTTGACGATGTCAATACAGGAATACCTAGGTATATGCCAGCACGCTGATGGGCAGGGCTGGAAATTCATGTCGTGTTGGAGCAGCCATAGGTCTCTTCGCTCTCAGGATAGTGTTCAGCTGGAAAGGTCCCATTGAGATATGTGTGGCTTCGATTTGCATGACGTTGGTATACCGTCAACGGCCGTGTAGCACAATTGCCCGTGGGGACGCGGACACGCAGCCTCAGCGTCGCCGGAGATGAATCCCCAACAGTCTCAGCCCCAGGCTCAGCTCACTTTTGTTCTTGCATATGTGATGGGTGCAGTGGCTTTCCAATACCCCCCCGGCCTAAAGCTCCTGTACAGTTCTTCAAGCCGCGGAAATTGGTCCGGTCTCAATTTTTGCTTTTCCGGACAAAGCAGTAAGCAAGGTGTAATCTGAAGGAGGATGGAAGCCGTGATTGACCTTGAGTTTTGTTGTGTTGCGACATCGACATTCCTCACGCTAGTTTCGGCTGCCGGACTCCGATGGATATTTTGCTCCGGTTGATTTTTATTGGATCACTCAATGATGTGGCTGAATACGACTGCCATGCGCGACGGAGCATTTTGCCAAATGTGATTGATGCTGATCTCAGGTCAAGAAGCCCCATCTCCATTGATTCTGTGATACACAGGTCCACCAATAATTTTCCCATCTTTCAGCTTCAGCATTCCCTTGCCAACTGCACACATTAGCCTTGTTCCCTCAACGCATCAGCCCGCTTTCTGACTATTCATGCATTCGCACCCTTTGCCTTTCCAGTCCATTGGCTTCTTGAAAGCTCTCCCTTGACTCCCATTGCCGTGTCGTCTTTCTCGGTGAATACTCTGGCCGTTGGGTATGCACGTTGACGGATCTGTTTTTTTTTTTTTCCTCTGTTTTTCTTGCTGTCGTATCCTATCGACAGACTAGTGATATGGGGATGATATGACGGTGTACCTAGCGTGAACTTTCTGTTGCGATCCCGCTTCGGTACATAAAATTACTTCTATAAGCAGAATAACTTGAACACATTTGTAAACCCTGCAGATCTATCATCTAACCTTATTGCTAATACCGGGGCTTGTGGATGTTATGACCCCGCTAGGTCCAGAACTATGCAACTTCTAGTCGAGAAGCCACCACCTATGTAATGCAATTCGTCGGCTCGAACTTGGACTAGTGGATATAGACGGAGATATGCAAAGATGTTGCCCCTGCTGTATTGCTCCTTAACACCACCATGAGCTCCGTTCTTAACCCCAAACGCGTTAAACCGGGATCCAGCGCTACCTTTCGCCTGACTTCTGATTGCTGGACCCTCACTGAGGTTCGCATTACGTACTAAGGGGGCTTAAACTCAAGAACGCCAAGGTAGTCCTGGCTACATGTCAAGAATTCTCCGCGCACGAGACAGTGTCTCGGACACCGTATCCCCGTACTAAGGCTGGCCATCAGAAGTAAATGAATTTGGGCGTTTGAATACCGGATTAACCAGAGCTTCATAGTGAAAGCGATGAATACTGAGACTGGAGTGCGGGGCAGCTATCCGAGTGACAAAAGTTCTTATGAGAAGGGGATATATAACTTGAACTTGAACTTTCCATCATCATCCCATCTTTCTTCTTCCCTTAACATCTTCTGTTCAATCTTCGACGCGATTCCCCATTAAAGCATCCGCTGTTTAGTTCCATTTCGGCAGCCAAACAGCGGATGCCGACTATCAGGGCTTCCCACTTCCTCCGCAAACTGTATCACTGCGTCCCTGAACAACCAACCATACCAGCATCGGGTACTTGGTGTTTGAAATATCTATAGCCAGTGCTTTAGTCGCCTGTCTAGTCTGCGTCCCCCGAATGCCATCCATCGTGGGCTGCCTCTGCCTAGCGAGGGTCCGTATATCCCTCCTTCTCTTGCCCTTTCACGCCCTGTCTTGTATTGTTCCAACTAATCTCATTTTAGTGGCCATATTCACCTCAATCGCCGCGAACACCGTTGGATTCGCTTCTATATGTTGTGGACCATGAACATCCAAGTCCGGCAAAGATCTCATCCATGAGTGGGGGTATGAGGTTCGACTGTTCGATCGCCACCATGCTCTCCTGAGGTGGTCTCCTGACCCATATTCTGAAGCGACTCTGGGGTGTCAGATGCAATGTGCTGCTTTCGCCACAGCCGACGAAGCAACCGAAACTTGCTGAGGCTGCGGCACCTCGGTGGTACAAATCGCATAATGTCATCAATGGTGACCCTTGGTATTTGCTTAGATTGTTGAGATGTTATTTGGCTTCTCAAAAACCTGAAGCAGCCCACACGCCACCATTGAACTTCATACTCTTGCATTCGTATTATCATGACCCTGGATAACCCTTATGTAGTAGTGTTAACGTTCTCTGCTTGCCATCGATATTGACTACGTCGCAATGCAGTCAACGGCGACGTATAGGTGGTTGGTCAGGTTATCAAGGTTGCGTTTAAACCTCAATCAGCCTATATGCCACCGTTAACGTGTATTCCGATGTGACCGGAGTCGGTGGGCAAGCCGCTAACTGTAATACTACTACATAAGGGTTATTCGGGCTCTTGACATATAGAACTGCAAGCGTATGTAGAGGATACTTGGTTTTGTAAATCGAACAAGGCCGAAAAAGACAACGCTGGTGTAAGGAGTAGAATAGTGGGATGGCTGTCAATGCCCGGCATATTGTCGCTATCAGCGTCGAAGGGAGGAAATTTGGTCGATCTAAGGTGGGAGGTCGTCTCTTCACGATTTATTATAACTTCTTCCGATAGTTTCCGTACAACGAAGCTCTGGATTTCTGCGGAGTGCAAACAATTTGATAGGCCTTTGTTCACGGATCATAGAGATGACAAAAGCTTAAAGAAAATAAATACTTACTTCCATTGTTTCTTTCAGTATATACCTGCTAACCCTCAATGCCAACATTTTGACACATGAAGCCTAACCAACGATCATTGGCTTAGGCTACCATAGTAGCGTTTTGCGGGGAGTTACATATATCTTCATGTCACTCTTCTCTTCAAAAATCCCAAGACACACCCTCACGCTAGCACCCACTACAGAGGGACGAAGGCAGGGCAGGAGAGGCGCATCAGTCAAATGCGACTAGACTGCAATGACAGACAACTAGCCAGCATTGTAGCGAGAGTCGTATCCTTCAATCCTCTCGGTTCTTCGAGAGTTTTGAGATGAAGCAACATCTACATAACAGTCCCCCCGCTAATTGATGACCCGTTGTACAGCATCAGCACAAGGTTGAAGTCTGCCAGCCTGCAGACAGCTTCGTCACTTATGGAAACGGTACAGAAAAACGAAACCTCGCAATGATACCAACGGTTCTGACATCCGGGCTCTCTTTTCACAAAGGTCTTGTGATAGAAGTGAAATGAGGAAGGTCCAAAGCTACAGTCTATATTAGAAGTACACAAGCGGTTTTCACCCTGTAAGTGCGACAAGAGTGTCAAGGTCCTGGTCCGTGGCTCCCAAAGCAAGTAGGTAACCAAGAGATTGTGTTTGAATGCTTAGACCGCTAGAATAAAATGACACAATTCCTCCTTAACTCGTATAATTAACCTAATTATCTTGTCTCTTATGCCTTCGGGAGCCTAATCTTCCGACGGCCTACACTCCATCTATTGCGAGGTCTTCATGTTCGGGGTCTGGAACCCATAACGGTCGATCATAGTGGAAATGACGAAGATATCAGCTCCTAGCTTCCCGGTAGTTGGGAAAATCCAGCTGCCTGTACCTTGGGTCAAACACATCCACCTCAATCCCAACATCATAAAAAACATAAAATCGTTTCTCGGTGTAGAACGGATCACTCCCAATCGTAAAAGGATTCTCTTCTCCGTCGTACATATAGCTCTCAGCCTCAGCACTTACATCAACCACCTTTCCACCCCTGCGTTCAACCAAGACTTTGATCTTGGGCTGGTTGTCTCTCGGTCGGTCCTGCCAACCGAGTGTAGAGCGCATGTCTTCGAATAAACCTCGGTAGCAGTCTCTGTACCATGGCGTAAACTCCAAAAAGCTGAGCTCGATTGACTTGAGTGTTGGTGGCAGGGCGGCTAGAAAGTCTCTCACGTGATCTTGTTTGACGAAAAGCCGTGACAGAGAAAGATGACGGAGGTTGGACCACTTTTCAATGGGTAGGGTGGTACGGAGGGGAAAGCAGTGCTCGTCTCTACCGATCATGCCCCAAAAGTCGTTGTCTTGAAAGTCGATGTTTGTTGAGAGGCTAACGTGTTGTAAATCTGTCGCCATGCTGAGAAGCTTTTGAACGTTGTCGTAAAGCAGAGCCGAATCATCAGGGTCCTCGATACCACTGTAGTCGAGAGGTAGATCGAATCGTTTCAAGCTAGGGTGGCTCAGAATGGTGACGAGGTCTTTGTACTCGGTACTGTCTGTGTTCTCAAAGAGATGGATGTTGATACCGGCAAGGAGATAGTTGACATCGATAGAGAATTCGTTTATGCTGCTGTTAGGGTTCTGGCGTAGATGTCGAGCTACCGCGCGAGTAAGAACAGAGAAGCCACGCCAATTCTGTGTTTCATCGCCGTCCCAAGGTTCTGTCCAGAAGGGTTTCCGATGCGGATCAGTGCCGGGCCAACCTCGTGCACGAGGATAGACAAGGTTTTTGGGAAGGGATCTGATGGTGGGCGTGTGGTAAAACGGCTCCAACTGTCTGCCGTGAGTCGCGATGGTGAGCTCGACTCTTGTCAAATTGGGAAAACGGGTCAAGCCGTATCTCAATGCGTCAATGTCCCGATCTTGGGAGATGACGTCGGTTTGAGCTTGTAATAACTGTTGGTATATTTTGTAGGATTCTTGACAATCGTCCGAAATCTCGATGTGAGCAAGAGTCCCAGTGTCTTTTACCAAGATCTCTCTGGCCTTCTTGAGCTCTTCCTCGTACAAATGCTGATACCAATGGGGGACTCCTATGGCAGACTGAGAACCATGATCTTGCGGCCCAGTCGCGTATTCATCCCAGAAACGCGCATCATCATAAATAATTTCTCGAACGCCCAGTCTCAATTTATCGTCTTGTGCGATAGTCGTGAAAACCTCGATGTCGCGTGGGTTAGTAGAGAGGAATAGGCGGTCAAAACGAAGCTGAGCGACTTTGGACAAGAAAGTGCATGTCTGGCGTAGATTCTTGATGGATTGATTGGATAGGCTGGATATGATTTGGTCGAGAAGTTCAATTGGGAGATGACTAAAGAGCCGGGCGGCCTCTTGATGCTGAAGACATGAGGTCATATTTGTCACTGGCCAACATGTGGCAGCCTCTTCTGCATGAGAAAGTCAATTCACTGTCAATTAATTCTAAAGTGGTGGGTTCATACCCCGCGCTGAAAGTTTCTTATCAGATAACTAACCGCTCTCATCCATGCTAATTGAACCCGCCCAGCAGCAAGATCAAACCGCCAACAGTGCACGAATGATCGATCATGAAGTGAGGACCATCAAGTCGAACTTAGATTCTGATTCAATTCAAACGAGTACAAGAGATAGCTTGCGCAAGGCCGGATCACAGTGTGTTGTTCATTGGGGTATGGTTGTCTACCCGTAGTCAAGGTCCACTGACAGCGTTACCAATTGTGTCCATGCATTGCTGTCCCGTCTCGTTGATCATAGATATCCAGATAGACTCATACATAGAAACAAAGCCAATACTTCCCTCAAAGACCTCTCTTCAGCTCGCCGGCTGGTGTATGTACAGAAACACTCCAGACATATGAAAGACAAGTACTACTCATATCGAAGCTATGCCAATCAGCCGCTTCCCTACCTCAACAGTGGCAGACAGCTTCTGCTCAGTCGCAAGTCTCTCATTGGCTTGCTGAATCTCCTTCTTGACCTCCTCAACCAATGCCAGCATTTCAGCCTCGCGGACCCGAAGACTGGGTAGATCAGCTTCGTCCTCGCCATTGGGCGATAGACATCGAAGCTGTTTGTGGACCAAGTCAACAACGGTATCGGTCATGCCTGATATATTGAGACTGCGGCGATCGTCAAAACCCTCGCAAGTCGGGCCAGGGGATTCGAGGACCTGCTCAGACCAGTAGGCATGAGCTCGTTGGTAGACCATCACATCCTGGATGTAGTCTTGGTGCTGTTGGAGATCGACCTCGAGCGCTTTTTGCTTCTCCTCGCTGTCGCTCAGGGCCTTGGTGGCGTCTTCCACCGTGGAGCGAGGCTGTTCAGCAAGTTGGGCTGGAAGTGTGGCGGTGATGTGCTGGATACAGGAGAGCATCTCATCAAGCGTCGAGGCCATGGTAAATGTTCCTTCGGGGGACTCTCGGCGTCGCTTTGCGGGGGAAGTAGTCGGGGAGGAGCAGCCATCGGCATCGAGGAGAGAGAGGAGAGCGACGCTTGGGGTTTCGAATGAGGAGGGTAGGTCACGGCCTTGCAGCCAGTTGTCGATTGCTGCTAGAACAAAGACGCCGCAGGAGCTGCCATCTTCCTGTTCGGGTCCAGACTATAAACAGATTGCAGTCAGTAAAAAGCACGAGTAATTAAATGCCAACAGGACAGAGGCGAGAGACATACCACTTCTGTGAAAGCGAAGGCTTCAGCGCTCGAGTCGAACCAAGTAGCAAGGCGTTTCGCGTCCTTGCGGTTGCGGGGAGACGGAAGAGGATTGTACTACTGCACCTGCTTCCTGTCGATGTCAACCTTGGCCACCGTCCAATGTGTATTGTCGTGGTTCAGCGGCATGATGACGGTGCCAGTGGTGAGCTTGGGAGGGGGTCGGGCGAGAGTAGGCCGCGAGAACTTGATGTAGCCCGGGTTGAAGACCTTCATGGTGTGGTAGGCGGGAAGAAGCTTGGCGAGAGACTCGATAGCCTCGTCATTCAGCCACTCCTTATTCTCGAGCTGCTGTCGAATCTTGACGGGGTTGCAGAAGGCATCGTACGTTCGCTTGCCCGCCTGCTTCTCGGTAGTAGGCTCGGGGGTATCATCGTCCGAGGAGTCATTTGTAACAAGGTCGAGGAGTTCAGAGTCTGCGACTTCCACATCGGTAGGACTGCTGACTTGCTCGCGTAGGTACTCTTTGAGGTCTTGAGATGCACCCTCAAGCGTCTCCTCGGAGGAGGGTTTGTGGTCGGAAGCTGGGCTTGCAATAGTGGTGTTCGGTGGAGTAGGAGGAGTGGTGACAGGAGACTGGACAATAAACACGGGAGAGTGTGGAGCGTCGGTCGCTTGGAGGGTTGCTTCGGCGCAACTAGAGTTCTACTCTACTGCGCCATCGACACTACAAACTGTTTCATCGTGGAGGAGGCTTCCGTCGTGCTGTTGAGACTCGGGCGGCGACGGTTGTTTAGACATGGTGAATCGCAAATGCGAAAGTTGCAAAGCCTTGTCGATTGGGCGCTTGGCGTATAAGACGGGCGGAAACAAGGTGAGGCGCGCGGATGAGAAGGCGATACGCGATACAAAGGATCGGTAGGTGCGAGGAGGAACGCTATTGTTGGGGCGCTTTAGAAAGACTCGACGCGAGAGAGTTTTCGTATTGTTATGATTTCGACGAGCTACCGCGTTTACCCCGCGTTTTCTCTTTTTTGTCTTTTTTTTTTTTTTTT